>NW_028187023.1:1123739-1140551 GCF_003343005.1 Rhea americana | reverse complement strand
CGGGGCGGGTGCTCCCGCGTTAGTGCGGGGCGGCACCGACGTGGCGGCGGCAGCTGCGGTGCACGCTGCGCGCCTGGGAGCCGCTCTGCGCTGCGGCGGCTCACGTGCGCGGTGCCGGACACGCGTGGTGGCTCGGAAGCGCGCCGCGAGCGAGGGCGCTTCCCGTGCCGAGCCGCCCCGTCGGGCTGAGCTTTCTGCCCTGCCTCCCCCCGGACGGAAAAGCGGCGGTTAAACCCTTCAGGTGGGAGCGGCTCTGCGGTGCCGGAGCCCGCGGCGGAGAGGCAGCGGAGGAGTTAAAAGGGCTGCTGGGTCCCGGGGTGAGACCGGCCAGCTTTGTTTTGGGAAGCTGGCACGCACGTGTGCGCTGAGCCCTCCCTCTGGTTTTCCTGCCCCCTCCGTTTGTCAGAGTAGGCATGTGATCGCAGCGTATAAGAATTTCATTGACGCCGCGCCGGCTTCCTCAGCCGGGAGGGTTTCTTGCTTTCTCGTGGAAGCGCGCCGAGGACGCGCCGGCCCCCGCGCGTGGGCTTCGGCGCCCCGCGGACCTGTGGAGCACAGCTCGCTCCCGGTACCTCCCGCAGGAAAAGCGCCATCTCGCACTTTCCGTGGCTCTTTGAATGAGTTACGTTTTAAGATCATGGAAAGAAATTAATGAAATTCTAGGGTAAGTTATGCTTTAGACTACTTTCTGCACGCTCTTGAGCGTTCTCTAAGAGCTCTGGAATAAAGTGACTATTGCGAGAGGCAGAGTTAGACTACTTGCTTTCTAGACCATCTTTTAAGCATTTGGTCTGCCTCTTAGCTCTGTTGYGCTCTATTGCAATGAACGCATGCATCCCAGTGGGGCTCTGACAGCTGAGATCTGGCAAATCTTGCTGCAGAGACAAATACATTATCATGCTGCCTTTCTATCAGGTGAGAGCGATCTGACAGAAAAGATGGCAGAAGAGTTATGCCTGTGTCTCTAAGCTCTGTGTGCTACTTTAAGCCACTGAAGAAAAGGCTATGCCAAGATAGCACTACTGTCATCCAGCAGATCTGGAGCAGCTGTGGTGCTTGTRTCTGTCCTGTTCTGCAGACTCTTCTTTGGGGCTTGTGCCTGGGCTGGAGTGAACTGCTGAGTGGCAATAAATTGAATAGCTGAAGTAGTGCCCATGTTAGAGCCTTGCATAATAGTTCTTGCGCTGTTCAGTCCCTGTGTCTCCTTTAACGTGCTGGTGGGGTGAGTACTATTCACTTGGGGGGAGATGTGAGCACCAAGGGGAGCCCTGAACACAACCTTATGAAGTTGTTATTAATGTCTCCTTCAGGCCTGAAATTCCTCTTGCTAGTCTTCTGTTCTGTTAAATGCTTCGCAAACCAGAATAAAGGAAGAGACATGAAGAGTTGAATTTCACTGCCTTGTTTGGAACTGGGTGGAAATCCTGGAGATGGATCTCTTAGGAGACTGTCTTCCAATTGGGTTAGATGCACAGGTAACAAGTAAAGGGAGTCATGGCTTCTTTGTTAAATCTGTTTCTAATTACTGTTCATTTGCAAAGAGCCCTGAAATTGTGATTTAGGTTTTAATACGGTTTTGTTGGTGATGGGTTTTTTTTTCCTTCTCTCCACCATCTTCTTTATCCAACTTTGTGCTGCAGCAGAGCTCGGGAGGGTTCACTGTGACAACTATGGAAGTCCTGCTTTAAGCACTGACACCAAAAAACTTTTTTTTTTCTTTTTTAGTAATAGGGATGCACCAATAATGCAGACTTACTTTGAGGTAAAGGGGGTAATGAATCAATTGAGTTGACAACTTTAGGACTTGAGAGCAGAAATAAGAACTCGAAGGGAAAACTGGTCCTTATACAGGGAAAAAGTTATGGAGAGCTTGACAAAAATAGCTTTGCCAGCTCTTGTGAGTTTTGCAACCATTAGGGTTTCTTGAAAGGCTGGCAATGCGGCCTTGTGATTACAAAGCTTTACTTCATCAATAAGTAATAGATGGGGAAAAAATGAATGGGGTTCCACAGAGTTCAAACACAGCAGACTAAAGCAAAACAAATGCCAAAGAAACTGACTGACACATGGCACTTTGAGGGATTGGGGTTGGTGGTGGTTAAGACAATGTGTGTTTGGTTTTTGCATGCTGTGGTAGGTGGTTGCTCCCTCAYTGTGACTAGATGTGGAATGGGAGTCATGGGTGGAGCCTTAGACACTTGGTAACTTCCATGTTGTCTGGCCCAGGGCTCCAGGACTTCCTCAAAGCCCCGATCTTCATCGCTGAGTCACCCATCTCTTCTGCCCATGCAGATGGACAGCACTGGGAGGGAAGCAGACACGGAAGAAAGAGCTGTGTTTTCCTGTTGGAGCAGAAGGCATTCTCTCCTGGGTTGCATTCTTGTTGTGTCTTAGTTGTTTCCTCAAATATCCTTTTATTGCAGGAGCAATGGATCGCCCCAGCTACCTGGAAGAGGACTATTCTAGCCTGGATGGGCTGGACGATGACGTGTTTCACTCTGATGACTTTGGACTTGCAGGTCAGCCTGGTGAGATGACTGCAACTGGCATTTTCACACAGAACCAGTCCTACAGCTGCCTTCTGGGGAGGTTTCAACTATTCCCCCTCACACACTGCTGTGGTCCCGGTAGCAGGCATCCTGAGCAGCAGGACAAGGCAACTCAAACACTCAGCCCGTCCTCTTCCAGTCAGGATGTTATGTTGCCTTGTGGAGTCACTGAAGAGCCCCGGAGACTCTTCTATGGTAAGAGCACTCCAGTGCCACCAGCTTTGCAGATAGGAAACTGTCCRTTTAGCACTTCCCCAGTCAAGCAAGGATCCTTTCATTAATGTGTTTAATTAAAGGACTCCAGCTATTTTGTTATTGTCCTACTCCCTGAAGACAGCTTATATTTTTTTTACCTTTACTTGCCCACTGAGGGAACCTGGCTTATTGCTTCTGCTGTGTTTGATATTCCCTTCTTTTTTTTTTTGGCTTTATCACATTTTATTTTTACTCATGGACATTCAGGTGCTCACTGTACCTTGTATCCTGCCATTTGCATATGTTTTCTTAACCTCTTGTACTGTCTCATCTGCATAAAAAGACTCCTAGAAATTCTCAGCAGAGAGAGGAAAATGCAAAAGTTTACACTTAATGGGACAGCTCTTAGGCTCTTTCTTGGAGTAAAGGTTGTTGGATAAGTAGGATGTCTGTTCTTGCGCTGGATGTCTGTCCAATGTTTTAGTAGTAACTGATGGGACCCCACTCAGTTTTGTGTATCCGGTTCAACTTTAATTCAAATCTGTCACGCTGAATGCCATAGAAGTGAGAAAAGCCTGACAGAAAGGACAGAGCAACCTTTAATGGGAGGCTGCTTGAGGCAGAGATGTTGTAAAATGGTAAAATTGCTGTTAAAAAGATCTCAGCACATGGTTGAACTATGAATAAGCAAAAAGAACTGAGTGTAAGATCTTGCCAGCTGTTTGATTGTGGGAAGAAATGAAATGCTTTGCTTAATCAATATAAAACTACTTAAAAGCTGAGTGAATATTTTACTGCATGCTTACAGTACATAGTCATTGTTTGGGCTTCAAAAGCTGAATGAGTCAAAAAYTTAGGGTTATGTGCAGCCCTTTTCCCCATGAAGTGTAAAAAAAAAAAAAAAACTCTTCTGAAAAGAAGAGTTATTTTTTGTGCTGGAAGAATGACTCCTCTTACCTTTATTCTTTATTTTGTAGGGAATGCTGGTTACCGTTTACACGTTCCTCCAGTTGGCTTTGCATTGGATCCACGTCTCCAAGAGGAGCCTCAGGAGGGTCAGCGGGAAGCACGTGCTGAGGTGCAGATTGCACGGAAGTTGCAGTGCATTGCAGACCAGTTCCACCGGCTCCACATACAAAGGGTAGGGTGTTTTTGGAGGGGAAGGTGGGGAGTCAGTTATCCTGGCTTGGTGCTCTAGAAGGCTGGCTCTAGGCATCAGTTAAGCGGGCTGTCGTCTAAGGCAGCAGATTGCTGGCAGCAATAAAAYGTCTGGGGTCTCACTATGTATTTTGTTTATGCTAGATTTATGACTCTTGCTAAAGATGGATAGAGGGAAGAGTATGTGTGGGGTTGCATTTACTGCTTGGCAAAGTATCCCATTTGACATCAGCGGTCGCTATTCCAGCTCTTGCAGTTGATCAGTGACAGGGTCACTGAAGCTTTCTCCAGGGCTCTCCCTCTGGCTTTCTGTTACATGCTCCATTCTTCTCTACTCTCCTCACTCTCAGCATCTTCTCTTCTGTGGCACAAGTGGGCCTCTCTGGCTTATCTCAGCTCCTTATCTCAGCAATGGCAAGAAGCCTGGAGTCTGTTTTGATGCTCTATATTGTCTAGGGGTAGGAGTCTCAAATGTTGAGAAGTATATTTAGATCATGTTGGACTTGCTAGTAACTCTTCTCTGAGACAGACCAAGCTAGTGTCTCTCAGACTTGTGACTAACTTCCTCACAACAAAAGACAGCTGTAAGATGCCATCAGGTTTGAAAACCACACTCCAGAATCTTGTTTTTGTTTTCTTTAAAAAAGAAGAAACTGTTCTCTTCAAAGAAACAAAGCAAAAACAACACTCCTTAAAAGCCTGATTCTTCCTTCCTTGCCCTCCTTCTGCTGTTAAATAGTGAAGAAATGGAAATCCCATCTTAGGCAGTTTGGCAGAGATTGTTGAAGTGCAGCAAAGAGCCCTTTTTCCTACTTTATGCAAACCCCACAAGGAAAGTGTGTACCCACTTGCATGTGAAGAAGCTGACACTCTTGCTGACTTCAGAGAGTGACAGAAAGCTCTCACTCTAAGTGAATTGCTCTGGACTTTGTTACTCTATTAACTATGGGCTCTGTTGCAGCTCTTCTCAAAGGTGAGTGAGGAACTCTGTCCTGGTCAGAGAGTATGGCTTGTGGCTGGGCAGGGTTTTAGTGCTCTCTTGTGACATGAAAGATATGAGGAAATTCTGTGATTCTGGAAATGCTGGGCATCCTCAAGCAGCAGAAGGATTAAAGGAGCTTTAACAGGAAATTTGTCTGCAGAAATGTAGGTTGTTTTGGGCTATGAATGCCATCCTACAARTCTGAGAAACTACAATCTACCATGATCTTTTTAATGTATGTTGTATTTGGTTGAATGGGGTTTTCCCCCACTGCTACCTTTTCACCAGCAACAGCTGAAGGCTCCGCTCTGTGTAGCCAGATTCTCACAGCAAAGGGGAGGTTAACCATCCCTGTGAGGAGCCCTGAAGTGAAGCTGTGGAACTGGTTGTAACTTGACCCCTTTCATCTGGGGAGCGTACCTATCTGATATCTGGGAAATGCATCCAAGAATGCCCCCCAAAAAGGCCCACTAAAATTGCCCTTGGTCTGGCTCTTTGCTGCCGCTCAGCCTCAGCTGAGCTGTGTGTGTTGCAGGGGCTCTGAGCAGCACGCACAGGACTGTAGCCAGGACTGCCGGCCAGGCGAATTGCGTGTCAGCCAAGCATGTGGGAGAGTTAGTAAACAAAAGCAAACGCCTGCACTACCCAGTCCTGCAGCCAGCAGAGGAGGAGCTCTGCTGTCTTTGTTTGAACTGGAAGAGCAACAAGTTGTAAAGGAGGGGGAGCCATTCAGCCATTTAAATTTAAAAACAAAAGAAAAAATCAAATTTAACCCAAAGATGGAATAGTTCAGCCAGTGGTTCTCCACAGCCTGACCCTGGGATAGGCCTTGGCATTTGGATCTGTTAAAGGATTCTTTCTTGTTTGTCAGGGAAACTGAATACTGAGCCACATATTAGTGTCCAAGGCACTGTTCCACATGAAGCGTTTTGTTGTCATGCCCAGTCCCTTCTCTCTAAACCCTACATGAAGGATTTCCTTTGGCTTCTGGCACAGATCTCATGTGCAGAAGCCCCCCTGTCCTGCATTCAGTGACTCTTCTCAGCTTCTTGCTGAAGAAGCAGTCTGCCTCTAGAGGCACATGAACTGGCTTACAATGCGTTGTGGTTTGGAAGGGGTAATCCCTGAGACATGGAAAACTGGGCTGTCATTTGTCTTGCTGTGAAACTAATCTCAGAAGTTAGTGCCCCATTCCTTGTCTCAAACATTTGGTCAAAACCAACCATTTCCAGAGTGGTGTCTGGAATCAGTTTTTAAATACCACCAAAGCTGGTCACACCAGTGTGGTCTTGTGAAGTCCTGAGAAGAGAGCAAGGCTAGTTCTCACTGGGCTATGCCTCCTTTTGGAGCCTACGAAATATTTTATCTTTGAACCTGTAAATAGAAAAAGTCTGTGCTCCTTCAGTAGTAGTTAGGAAGGTCTTTCAATTTTGGGTTAGTGCATTCAGCTAGCTCAAGTGTTGCCTCACATGGCTCTTGTTCTATGAAGCTCTCCAGCAGTTCAGGTATGGTGCCTGCCCTGCAGCAGCAGCAGGGCTATGTTGACACAAAGGCTGCGGGTTACTGTACATCCCTGGCTTCAAGAGGAACTGAGCAGGCAGTGGCTACTCAGGCTGACGTCACCAAGTTGTCATTGGACCCAGCTGCACACCCAGTCTAACCCCATCCCACATAGGGAACCCTAGAGAGTCACTGTTATCTCTTCCCTGGGCTCCCTGAGCTATGTGGTATTTATTTTGTGGTTCTTGGCCATACAAAAGATTTTTTGGGTATGTATCTTGTAAGAACGAGAAAGTTGGCTGCACCTATGCTCACTTTTGGCATGTACACCATTTTCAGGGTTTCATTTCCTATTAATTTATTAAACAGAATACAGTAACTTAAAACCTGGCATTTTTATTCTTAGAACAGTGCTAGAACAATAATGCAACATTCCCTAGCATTCTGTGGCTTTAATCTTTAAGGTACCTTACTTAACTTACTGTCTTTAATAGATAACTTACTATCAGGAAGACTTGAGCAAAGCTCTGCATTGTGAAGTAGCAGAGTCTGCTACGTGTTAGTCCAATTTGTAAGGGGCTCCACAGAATGACATGTGGGACCAATCTATGTTAGCTCCAGCTCTTTAGTACCTCTTACCTGACTGTGTAGCTTCTGGCAATATGCCCTCCACACCACCTTCTTTACCTACCYGTAGAAAACAAAGGTACAGCCAAACCAGRCTTCCTGAGGGAGAACCTTATACCAATCGCATCTTGCTTGAGTTGGAGCAAGTATGCCCTGTTAGAGGGAAGGTTGGGCTTGCYATGGCATCTATGTGCCCTCTGTACGAAGTGCTTGCTGTATTGTAGCCTATAACTGCGCTTAAAGATGCCTTCTGTGGTTACACAGGCTGGAGCTGAGCTTACGGTATTTGGTCAGTCAGCTGCAATGTGCTGTCTGTGCCCTACTTCTCAAGGCCGTGAGAACAAGTGCTTGAGCTCCTCCTTAGGTCCTGAGTGCGTATGAGTTCTTTTGCCTTGAGAAGGAACTTTAACTTGTGCTGAATGTGTTTTGTGATCGGACGAACTGCTAGATGGGACATGAATAGAAAACGAGACAGCAGCTGTAGCGCAAAGCCCCTGTAGGAGCACACAGTTTATATGTAAAATGAGGTGAATCAGACTGTATGTTAGTATCACACCYGTTAGTTCAGTTTGCTCCATTAAGACACTGAAACACTACAGCTCTTTTCCCAATAAAACAACTTTTTTTAAGCGTGCTGCAGATTTGAGGGGACCAGTTTTATCAAGTCTCTTCTTCACAACGATAAGATCACTTCGCAGGGGATAAAATTGTCTCTTTAAGAGCTAAGGAGTGGTAGCCTTGAACAGTTCTGGGCTGCAGTCCAAGCGGAGCCACTGACTTGCTGTATGACCTCAGACAAGTCTCTTGACCTCCTTGTGCTTCAGTCAACCCATCTGGAAAGCTTAGCTTAAAAAAAGCTGAGGCTCAATAAGAACCAGATGCTGAATCAGAACTGAGCTTTCTTGAGTAAATAAGTGCATTACAAACAACAACAAAGCCCCTTTCCAGCGCATCAGGAATCCTGCAGTTGATTTAGATATGCTGACCATGCTCAAAAAGAAACCATGAGTCTAGCTATAGAAAAGTGTTTGTTTCTGGAAATTCCCTGCTCTGWTCAACAAATAACCCCCTTGCTGTCATTGTGTGATGGTCCAAGCAGTGTGCAGAGTCTGAATGCCTATATTCACATCAGTTGTGGACAAACTATTAGAAATGTACCCATTTGCTTTCAGTTAATAACACTGAAAATGTCCAGAAGGAAAAATTGTTTTCCTCTGAAAGTGAAACTGGTTACATTTTGCATATTTTTCCCCCTCTGTCTCTCATGAGAATTATTGAGGCCTCCTCCGAGACACTTCCGCTTATGCAGCAGTGCCAGTGTGTAAGTTGTCAAAGAGTTCTCGGTCTGGGGCAATGGGTGCACAGCACTACATGTGAATCGCTTATCCCAGACTCCATCAGGCTTTCTGCATTGTAGGCACTTAGGACATCCAGGGAATCTTTCTCATGAAGCTTTTTAACTGGAATTGTTTGCTGGAAACTGTCCTTCATGCTGTCTTTATRTTTTAGAAAAATATTCAGAAAAGCTTCCTAATAAGGTAATGCAGAGATTCCCAAATTGTCCTGCAGCTGAACCTATGACAGCAGCAATTCCTAACTTTATATGTACCTGCAGTCTCTTTGAGACTTGTTAAGTGCATTCATCCATTTATTTCCTGAGTCAGTAAGCGCATTACAGCAAAATCTCTGCTGTTAGATTGTTTGTTGGTCCCAGCTGCTGCTGTGCAAAGCAGTGGATCTCCTGTTTGGCTGCACTGTCTGTGGGGTGCCAGTTGGTGTACAACTTGAATTTCTGGCTGATGATGCAGGAACATGGCAAGGAAGAAAGTGCCAGGTTGAGAGTTCTATGAGTAGGTCAGAAGATGGATTTAGAAGCCCTATTGGGAGGGCAAAAGATAAGGTGGATATGAGGTTGGGGAGATGTAGATGTGGAGAAAAGTGCTTRCAGGACTATGGGGTTGTGATCTCAGGCTCAGGGAATGGTGTGTTCATAGGAAATTGAGGATATCACACAGTGGAATCAGGATCTTGATATGAGGAAGTAGAGGCAGATTTCTTACTAGCTGTGGAGCTGAGTACCTGACAACCAGATTAATAGAAACTTGCTGAGCCAAATTCAAGTCTGATCTGAAACAATATTCTTTGAAATGCTGCGAGAGGAAGTGGAGAACAAGAATATAATTATGCCACTGTATATTTCCCATRTCTTGACTATTACATGCACTTCTCGTTCCCTTTCTCCAAAAATGATACAGCAGAACTGGAAAAGGTTCAGAGAAAACTTCCATATAAGAAACGAATGAATGAGATGGGATTCTTAAGCCTGAAAAAGATGTAAAGCAAGGAGGATATGATAGAAATATTAAACAGATCAAACGTGGCGTGAAGGAGGTGGATAGGCTCACTTCTCCTGGTGTACAACAACTAGGCAAAAATCAAGTTAAGCTAGTAGGAGCCAGTTAAATGTAAATGAGGTAATTTTTGTGTAATAGGTAGATCTGTGGAACCCCTTTCCAAGGGATATTGCGTGTGCCAGCACTTTAGCTGGCTTCAAGGGGAATCTGGACAAATTTCTGGCCATGGAAGGATCACTCAATAGGTAGAAACCTCAACTGGCTCAGGAAGTCCTAAGCTTAAATGCTGAAAGAGTATTAGGGGGGGAGCTCTTGCATATACTTGCTCTGTCTTTGCTTTTCKTCAAGCAGCAACATAAGGCCACTCACCCTTGGAGGCAGGGCTAAATGACGCAGTACAACCATTACATATTTGTTTACTAAAAACCACAAAACTTTCCTGTCAGCCTAATCTATTCTTCTTCTCCCCACCTTCAGCAGACAAAAGATTTTAATGCCATTGTCTCCTCTCTAAAATAGGGGGCTGTGTGTGTGTGTTAAAAACAAAACAAAACAAAAAAACCCAAGACTTCTGGTCTGSTAGAAGAAGTGGTCAGAGGATAAAGGAGCCTGGTGATGGGAGAGATGTAAGAGTTACTGTAACTGACTGCTGTGRATCCTTCACTTGGCAGGAAATGATAGACTGAAATGTTTTGGGGCAGGGGGCTACAACCTTAAAATATCAAGATTGTCCATAGCAAAAAATTATGAAATAATTCTTTGGGACAGTACAAGTGATACAGTGAATTGATTTACAGTATTTCTAACATTACCTGCAATATCATTCAGTGATATAGATAACTTAGTGCTGCTTATTTTCCTCTAAAATCCCTATGTTTCAGTCTATTGCAAATCCTTGACTCCCAGAGCACCATGCTAGCTAGGACAGTGGCAGTGTGCTTTCTACTTGTAGCTCCGTGTCACAGTTGGTTTTCTATTTAAGAAATAATTGCAGTAATATCCTTTAAAAAAAGAAAAAGGCAGTGGAGACTAGGAAATGTCTGAGACTGAGACCACGCAGTGATCACTGATTGGAACCCAGTCATTCTGCCTGCAGTCCTCTGCTTAGATTGGTTGATCTCGTTAAGATACGGCCATCTCTCGGGTTTGATGAGATGTTTGGAATGATTATTTATAGAGAGGCGTGTGTGTGTTTGTATTTTACTCAAATTTTATGGTGGAAAGGCAGGAAAGTCAGTGTCCAACTGCAGAGCCCTCTTTTGTCTGAAGCCATTGAAGAGGAATGTCCTGCTAGCCTTTTATAATGTCTCTTCTTTTTTTTTTGGTAGCTACCCTTGCCAGTGGCAAAGGAAACTTTGAGGACCACACCATAGCAGARAGAATAACAGTCTAAAAATAAAAGCGGTGAGGCAACTTCTGCTAACCCTGATTAGGTCGTCTGATGTAACGTGTCACAAGATGTGGGTGATGGGGAACTCGCACCTTCAGCGACCCGCTGAAAAGCCCTTAGGGTGGAGGGGAGAGAGCCGCCGAAGGGCACGCTGTCTTCACCGAGCGGGGAGGATTCAGAGCGCTGTGCGTGAGAAGGGATCTGCTGGGCAGTGTTTGCGCTGCGGCTGCTGTGTTTATATCGCTCTCTAAATTTAGCCTCTGAGTCATCAGAACTGCTGACGAGAGGCTGCCTTGCCCGCGGGCTCCAGCACTGCACCTGCCTGCAGCCGCCCTCAGAGCCGGCCAGCGCTGTGCCCGGACTGTGGCCTTGTGCCTCCTTGGCCTCCCCTGCCCACCTCCACCCTGGGATTTTCCCTGCAAAACTCCTGGGAGTTCTAGGTTAACCAGAAACCTGAGGTACACCTCAGTCGCTCGGGTTCCCGGAGCACCTCCGTGCTTGTGCTCCTTGCTGGAATCAGTCGGAAATACAGCTCAGTTTGTCCCAGACGTGCATGCAGATTAGGTTATAAATAAGGCTGTAAAACAGCAGTATTAGTTCTTACTCACAGTCGGTTTAAGTGCTGAGTAAATAAATCTGCCTCCGCTTCCTGCCGGGGACAGTGAGCGCGGGCAGGGGTGCGTGCCTGCGGGGCGGGGGACCTTCTCCCTTCCCACCCCGGCTTGGCTGGGGAAGGGGGCAGACTGAAGGTGTCCATCCTTTCGGGTGAGCTCTTCCCCCTCACCTCYCCCAAACGATGGGGGAGAGGATCCTGCCCGGGGGAAGAAAGCAAAAGCACCTGTTATATGGAAATACAAGGCTCGTATTTACCCTCTTCTTCCCCCCCCCTCCACCCTGGCCCCCAGTGGAAAATAACTCCACATGCCCTCCGGAGCGTGGGCGAGGGGAAGCCCTGTGGGCCTGGGAAAGCGCTGGCCGGGAGCTGCCCTTCCCAGGCCGCAGTCAGCTGGCTGTTGCCATGGCGTCTGTCTGCTCCCACTTCCTGCAGGCCCAGGCCGAAGAGGAAGGCGGCAGCGCGGGCTGCCAGTTTGTTTGTGAGCTGCGAGGAAGCTGAGAAAGGGCTCACCTGCTCGGCTGCGCCCGCGGCCGCGCCGGGGCCTTGAACGGGGCTGCTGCAGCCCCGCCAGCTCCCCTCTGCGGGGACGGTCAGTGCTGCTGCCTTGGCCCCGGGGAGCCTCGTAAATTGGTTTCACGTRTTTCCCGTTTCCTGCACCCTGAATCTCTCCTTTCTGGATTTCTCTGCGCCCATTTTTGTATAATCCCCCTGCGCACACACCCCCACCCCCATGTGCCGGCTCTCTCGTTTCGTAAAGCCTAACTGAGGCTTTAGGGAAGGAAACGCTACTTGTGACAGCTTCTCCTGCTACCGCAGATTTGGTTCTGCATAACAGAGCCGTGTGGTTTGCGAGTCACAGGGATCAAGGTTCTTGAGCAGGATCCTTGTCCTCCTTTCTGCGTGAGAAATCTTGCTGCTTAACTCCCTTTTCAGTTGCTCTCTGCTACTATCTCCTTGTTTTCCTACTTATTTTACATTTGCGTTATTCTTTGGTCATTAGGCACTGCAGCTGGAAASATTTGTATTTGCCTGCATTTCTTTCTCCAGCTGGGGACACCTTGTGTGACCTCAGCTGCCCTGAGGGCTGTGACTTTCCACTCTTTCTGAACTGAAGCATATTTTATGGTAGCACAATATGCCTCCAGCCACCTGGCAGCCAAAACAGCTTTCAACAGTGAGTCAGCAACTGCTCCTGGTGTGCAAGTATTTTTTTTTTGTTTGCAGTAAATAAGAGCCCAACAACTTACTGCTAATGCTTATATCAGTAGTTAAAGAAAGAATGAGATTTTATGTGCACACATGCCAGTGTTCTTTTGCTATAATATTGCCGTTTACAGCCATATTTTGATCCTTCAAGATATGACAAGATATGAACCTTTAACATCTGGAAACCATGAAGCAAAGTCAAAAGCTGCCCATGAAATAAAGAGGGTTGACAGGTGCATGTTTCTGTGTTTGCAATAGGAATGTTCCACACCCACATACAGTATGTCTATATGATGAGCACGCRCTTTATTTTTAAGGAGGGGTATTTATGGCACCTCTCTATCAGATACAGAGTTAATTCTACTCATCTACTAGTCATTTTTGCTCAAAGATTCAAGGAGCTGTGTCAAAGGGATAAATATTTTCTTCAAGTGTGTATTGCCTTTACTAGTATTTCCTTGAAAATACCACATTCAAGAGCTTGTTAGGAGTAACAATGCTTTTGACATTTGGAGTGCTGTTTGATGTATGACAGATGGGCATCTGTATACTTAGTGTGAAACATTTACTGGGAAAATTAACTACTAAGAGGGAATAAACTTCAGGTCAGCTTTGTGCCTCCTCCATTTGCTTCCAGCAGGTTTCTTGCTATTTTTTATGCATTCATTTACCTGTATTATGGCTTTCATCACTGCAGTTCATGGAATAGGCTTTGTTAATGTATTGTTGTTGCATAGGACACTTTTTCTGTAAAATGTTTTTTTTTTTTTGTGACTCACTGAAGCATTCGTCCTCGCATCTTAGACAGACAGTCGCTTAAGGATATCCCCTTTAAAAAGCAGCAGCTGCAATAGGAAATGGTTTATGTGTTTCCAGCTTTGTGCTGACTTACTGTATTCACAACTCCAGTCTGCTTTAGTCACGGTTAGGGTAGAGGGCCAAAGAGGCTCCTTTCCTTCTAGGAAAAGGAGGTTCAGAATATTCACTCTGCTATCTCAGGGAGGTTGCAAAATGTTCATCTCTGACACTTCTCTGCAACAGTGAGTCTGAGGGTTGAATTGTTTTGGTGAGGGATAAGTCAKCATAGTAAAGCTTAGGAAAAATATAAATGTGTGCCACAATAGTCATGCTGGTTGAGTCATTGAACACTGCAAGAATTGACTTGGAACTCATCACATCTGAAAAATGAGATGCAGAATTCATGGAGTCATTCTCCTGGGTTTTCCATACTTCCTGGCAGCTGAATTAATTAATTATTTAAATATTGAGATATTTGTGTATTTTGGTCTTAGCAGGGGCATATCTAGGGAAAAGCTGCTGAAACTTGCAAAAAGGACTGTTTTAGGCTTGGATAGTTCTTTCTGTAAATTGTTTATCTCTATTGCAAAGATTATCTGCCATTTCCATTCTGTAGCTCTTGTCCCACACTGAATTAGTGCCACAGAAAGCAAATCAGCCCTGAAGTAAAGCCATGATTCTGCGAACCCTGCTAGCTAGGCTTTCCATTGAAGGAAGCAGTCTTGTGCTTGTTTGCTGCCTGCCTGCCTTTCTGTTGTGCTGCCAGAAGCATTATTTTGATTGCAAGATGACATGAATCAGATGGATCAGGATGACATGATCAATAGTAAAGATAACGTTTTTGCCATATTAGTTATGGCTTGGACTATTTTTTTGTTCTAGTTCACTTTCCAATGCTAGGGTGAGGARAAGACGGTGAGAATAGGCTTTTCAGTATGCAAGCCAGTGAATGTTTGTGGAACTACAGCTGGAGGAAGGAAATGTTGAATGAACATGGACCCAGGAAAATAGAAGCCCTATGGTCTAGAAATAAAACTTAAGAAATCTGCCTTTGGCTTGCTGGTTACCTGTAGGCACAATAGAGTTTGAACTAAAATGAAAATATCTTTGGAGTTTGTTTTCTTAGTACTTGTGATGCTGTATCCCAGTGATTCACTTGCAGGTTTGTGACTCCTCCAAAAGAAGGTATCTAAATCTCTCATTTACAAAACAAAAACAAACCCAAAAACCTCTTCTCCCCCAAAACACAGGAAGAGGAGGAGCTTTATCCTTCCACCTTGTTCTCTCAACATGACTTTGTTTACTTATCACAGTGAAACACTTGTAATTCTTTATTTCTGAGTTCTTCTTGAAAACTTGAGGAGAGGGAAGGACAGAGATATCATTTAGAAATCTGTTGTAATGTGTGAGAAGCTCAAAGCAGTCTCCTATGTGAAGTGGAATATTAGTGCAGGAATTCTTTTTGAAATATGCATTTGTTCTTTTGTCAGAAGTCAGATTAACACATCCCCTCTTGTCTGCCCTCAAATTAATACTTTTTATAAATTTCCCTGAGAACTTCTGTTGAAGAGGGGCCACCAGTTAAATTGCAATATATTTCAATTTTACCTCTTAGATTAAAAAAAAAATGTTGAAACACCCTTTTACATTTCCTTTTACACTTACATACTAATTCCCTTTAAGACACTTAGTTACCATTTTGGATGTCAATGGAAGGAAATAATCTGTGAAAGCAACATCTGTAGTGTGCATGTCCACTGTGCACTCCTAGCATAGTTTGCTATTTGTGGAAACTGCCTAGAAGTAGGTATTGTGCTCACATGCTACCCTGAAGGTTTCTATTTAAAGAGCATTCAGCTTGAGCTGTAATAGCTTGATAAAAACACAGTATCTAGATTTCATTGAGCCATTGTGGTTGCACATGCGTGTTCAAGCAGGTTTGGAAATGTGGCTCTGAGGAGAAGAGAGAAGAATCTCTGGAGTTTGACAAAGAAGGACAAGTCTGGTTAAGAGGTGAACAGGAAAACAAAAAAATCTTGCTTTTTGAGATCAATTTAGGTTTTTATAACCCAGGCCAAGGGAATAGTTGTAAAAGATTGCTTTAACATACGGACTTAGCAATGCTCTGTGTATGTGTATTTGTATGTATTTGTACCTATTTATATGCATGCATACATGTGTATATATGTATATATAAACCTAGCAATGTATAGACAATCAGTGCAGACTGAACCCAGGAACTGGATATTCTGAAATAAAAGATAGGAGGCTCTAGAGTTCCTGTCTGTGGGTTATGCTCAGTGATGTTGAGATGTGTGGTTAGATGTGTGAAATATTCTAAATCCAGAAGACAACTYTTAAGTCTTGAGAGGAAAAAGAATGAACATTGCTAAGATGTGAGTTAACACAGGCTTTCTGAACCCTGTTTTGTGTGTACTTTTGATTCAAACGGCTCAGATCTACTTGTGCTGARATGCGAACATCATGCAATGGATATTTGGGAAAGCTTTGGAGAGCTGTCCATTGATGCATCTCCAGTATACTAGCTACAGCTGCAACTCTCTCTTTCATGATTATATGAAGAATGCCTTGCAATCACACAGTTCTGCCCTGTTGGGCTAATCTAAGTTGAAACATCTTGTTCATATAACGTGCTTCAGTGCTCTGTTACAAACTTCTGTGCACTGAGACAAAGTTGTTGGRAGCCAGTCTTCTGTTTCCTTGTCTGCTGGGGATTTGGAGGGGAGGGAGGAATTGGGGCTGTTTTGTTTTGTTTTTCAGAAGTCATCAGTCCTGCTTAGCAAATATGGAATTCTGGATGAGAAAACAAAGACTGGCTTCTAATTGAGGGCTGGTTATTGAGGTGAAATAGTATCCCAGCTGGGGCAGTGTAAAGAGAAACCCACCTGTTTGCATGAGATGCCATTAAAGTGCGGGAAGGTAGGGGGATAATAGGAGCCACTTTTACAGAGGTGATTACATATAACAAAAGAAGGAACAGTGTCCTTGCCCAAAGGCTGCATAATATAGTCTGGTGTCCCCCTGAAACTCAACTCCCATGTTTCTTCTTTGACAATGGGACCTGAAATAACCTCTTGGTTTTGGTTTTTTGTGTGTTTTCAAGTATGTTCTTGCTTAAGGTTTAATTGGCTCCAGTCAATAGGAAAGGGCTCCAAGGCTGATTATTTATGGCTTACTGTCAAAAGTGGCTATAAAAAGGGCAGTATTATCTTGGAGATGCTGGGAAGGAAAATGTGGTGGGGGGAGGGTGGGGGAGTGTGTGTGTGCACGAATGTGTTTTCTTGTACTAGATGAAATCAGACTTTTGCTGTCTCAGCAGTGTGGTTTAAATTGAAGATTAACCCTTTGACCTTCATGGTGTCAAATCACTTACAGATGGATCACCAGTTATATTTCTTTTTCTTTCTTTTTCTTTT
>NW_028187023.1:1061808-1123684 GCF_003343005.1 Rhea americana | reverse complement strand
GGGCTTTTTTTTTTTTTTAAAAAAAATGTTGTTTGTTCATGCAGCTGGGGCTTTTGAAAGGCTCAGAAGCCAATCTGATTAAAAACAGCACTTGGCTAAACTCTGCAAAATCCTACAAGCAAAAAAAAAGTTTAATCCTCTTGTGCACAATGCATAAAGGGTCTGCTCTTTTCTTTTTGTAATGTTAGAGCTACAATTATTTCTGGAGAACTTATCATTTCCCTCTCTCCCCTCATCCCTCTGTGCACCCCCCTGATATGCTGATRGGATTAAAGTGTCTGCTCTTGAAAAGTGTAACTGAATTGTTTTTGGAAAAGAGAAGTGGTATGTTGCAATTTTAGAAATATAAATAACTTTGTTTCMACTATTCTCCTCTACAGCATCAGCAGAACAGAAATCAAGTGTGGTGGCAGCTTTTTCTCTTTCTACACAACTTGGCCTTAAATGTGGAGGTGAACAGGAACCACACTGGGCAGAGGTGAGCTTCGCCCACCTGTTTTAGGCCACATCCAGTCTGCAGGGAGCACTGAACAAACACTGGTCCGGGGGAGAGACATGCACACTGCTGGCCGGATGCGAGGACTCTGTGAAATTCTTATACTCACCTTCAAATTTGGGGTTTTTATGGACTCTTCTTTGCTGCTTGCTGCCTCACGAGGCAGGAAGCTCTTGTCCAACACTGTTGAAGGAAAGTTAGAATGTGGGTGTGTTTGGTAACGCTTGCTGCTGGTTCCCCGTGCCGGTAACCTCTGTGCAAGAGAGGCAGGTATTAGACTAACAGCTTCCTCTGCTGTTAGTGTAGGAGTTTGTCATTTGGCTGCTAGTTGGAAAGGATGTCTGCGATTGATGACTCTAAACGTACTTTGGGTATCTTCCAGAGTAGAGATGCTTGGTTCCTCCATGAAGACAGTTCTTTTTAGCAACAATAACATTCAAGTAGCTTATATCCAGCAGGTTGCTTGCTTGTTTTCTGCATGGATTACTGCTTATTTTCTTGGATCTTTTGTGAGAAAACATCACAAAGATAATTGATCTCTTAAATCTTTCCATTGAGCACTAGCTGTGGATCTCTCACATGAGATTGTTCTTTCTCATTGCCCCAAATGGACAAAATTGTT
The DNA here is from genome assembly GCF_003343005.1 of Rhea americana. Taxonomy (NCBI): domain Eukaryota; kingdom Metazoa; phylum Chordata; class Aves; order Rheiformes; family Rheidae; genus Rhea; species Rhea americana. The sequence continues at coordinate 1,122,566 of NW_028187023.1, read as the reverse complement.
TCTATAAGAACATTCTTCAGCACCCTGCTTGGAGTTACTGGTGGCTATTCAGTGTCTGCAATTGCTTCCAGTTCAGTTGATCGCTGTGCCTGTAAGCCAGCATGGAGCTGAAAACCATGGAATAAGACTCAAGCATCAATGTCCTACAATGCTAATGTATATTTTTTATTAGTTTTATGATGGGTGTTTGTTTTGTTTTGTTTTTTATTACTATAATGTGGTTGGTCAGGAAGGCTTAGGTCCCAGGCATCTGATATTTGTTTCAGGATTTGACAGGGAAATTAATTAGCAACTAGTTTGACATGTACACTGTACCAGCAATCTGTCCATTACTCTACTAAGTAGTATTTGGAGGCTGCTGTAAACGTATATTGACTAGCAGCAGTAATACTACTTCAAGTGAGATCATCTAAGGGTTTCTGGTTTTTATCTGCTCAGATGTTTGTCTGTATGACTGACACTATTAGAGCACAGCACGGGAGAATTACCTGCCAAATGAAATACTTCTGTGTAGCCTTAAATATTGTTAATTGACAAACCCAGTGACAACTTGGATAAAATATTACTAGTAAAGCAACACATCTTTTATATTCTTCAGAGAGTTTCTGTATTTCCACTGCAATTTGTTGTAAATCTCAGATTATAAAACTAGCTTAAAGTTCTGTCCAGAGAACTACTGTTCAGTACTGCTACAAATGTCAGCTTCAGGTATTTAGGAATTCTTCTGCTCTTAGTCCACTCTGGAAAAATAAGCATTATTGTATGGGAAGAGTAGTTTACTTGCACATGTGCTTTCTCTTCCACCCCTCTCTGCATGTCCTTCTCTAATTCTTTTTCATTTTTTTTGTATAATCTCATGATTGCACTGTAGTGTCTGGTAACAATTTGCTGAACACAGTTATATTTGAACTTTCTCCCTTTGTCCCAGCCTCATTCTCTTAACTTGCATCCTGCTTTACTGTGGCAAAAAGAGCTTTAGCTCCYTGAGACAGGTCCCAAAGCTTTTTTCATTTGCATATGTTCAACCACTGTCTTTCAGCATAATGAGAGTTTATGTTTTTCCCCTCTATGTTATTTTTCTAGCTAGGGTGATARTTTGTCCAGGATTATTGAGAATTCATATAAATTAATCTCAAGTTATATGTTAGGGGTCAGGTTTTAGGGGGGGAGGGCTTTTTAGAGGGAGAGGGAAGAACAGTTTTTGGTTTTGTATTGTTTCTTTAAGCATGTGCACTACAGAGTTACCCAGAGGGACACAAGTGGTACCTGTTGTTGACTTTGTTGCTGCACTATGGGAAGCCACTCTCTGCACATGTTTAGAGATCAGGCTTTCCATACCTTGCTTTGCACAGTCTACTTGGAGTAAATGCTGTTCACTGGAGAACAGAGATTTAAAGAAGGGAGAAGCCTGAGTGGTAGTGCAAGGAGAGACTGAACTGGGGACCCCCTGGAAGCTGGATGTTTAAAAAATAACTCTCTAAATGGAGGACATTTGGCTAACATRAAAGCTGTTAATGAGGCAGGAGTGGACCTGCTGAGGTTCGGGTAGGAGTGCAGCAATGCTGTCTGCCAGTATAGCATCCTCTGGGACATGATGCTTGCATTTTCCTTTTGGTTGGCAGGGACCTTTCATGAGATGCAGTCACAGACCAGCAGATCAAAGCTATATCGTAGTAGCCCAGCAAAGTAAGAGAGATTCAGCAAGTGCATCTGACACTTGAAAACTATTGTGAGCTTTCCCCTTCCACTTGACTTGATTGCCAAACAGGCTAGCTAAATCCAAGTGCAAATAAGGCTTGGCATGTTCTGTAGGTGGGTAAGCTGGGAAGATATGTCCGGTTTTGGCACTGGCTGGTGTTGTGACCCTACCAGTTTATCTAGGACAAGTCTTTTCTCAACTTGGAAAAACAAATACCTGAAATTGTTCTGCAGTCATGTTGGCTACCTGACCAGAATCATTTGTTTCAGTGAGGGAGACATCTTTTCAAGTCTGTATTTCCCAGTGGAACAACAGACTTATCAAAATTGTTCATTCCAGGGTCTCAAGTTAAAATCTCCACGAACAACAATACTTCATTGGAGACATAAAGCTAATTCTAGACAAAGACTGACTTCCTGCAATATGTGTGGTGGTTACTGTTGCCAGAGATTTACAACCACTGATAATATATTTTAATTTTATTCCATATCTGCCTATCTTGGAGAAAGGAAATATACTCTGTCAGCCCGAAAGTCTTATCCTGCTTCATGTAGATTTTGAAGAGCAGGCTGGTTATTCACTTAAGGAAAAAGGAGTTACTTCATACACGCAATTCACCTACTTGAGGAAACGTTGAGTACTTGTGAAGATTTTTCCTTCTCACCTGGCCAGACATTTCTGTCTTCTCTAGAGAATGGAGAATATCTAGAGTAGATTTCACATGTTTATCAACAAATACATAGATGCACATCACCCATGTATTTGTCACCCATCCCATGTTGGTAGGGCCCCTCAGCATGCACTGAGGAAATCTTCCTCTCAGAGTACCTGTTACGATGTGGCCACAGATATAAGTAGATTGTTTGGGGAAGCAGTTCTGATGAACGTGGTTTAAATCCTGTAAGGGAAGGAGAATGCTCAAATTTTTCATTATTAGTTTGTCTTCATGAAAAGAATGGGATACTGTTCCTCTCTGTGGTGTAGAACTAACTACAATTTAGTGAGAACAGTAGGATCTTTCTCCTAAAACAAATTCCTGTTTTTAATGAGCCATTCTTAAGAACAGCTTGAGTTGCTGCTGATGGCACCGGCAGTGCTGAAATATCTTGCTTTCCTTTCCCAGATCTCCAAAACAGCTTCAGACCTCAGCTCTCCTTGAGAGAGTTCTCAGTGAAAGTAGTTCATTTCTATATCATTTCCCACCCTGTCAAGTATCTTGTAACCCAGCCCATCCCTGGATCCAGTAAGCCTGGTGCTAGTAGGGAATAGTTAGTTTTACTTTTGTTTCCTGCAATTCTTGAAAGCTGAGCCAGTAATCACAAAGTGACTGCCCAGGAATAGCTGCAAATTGCCGAAAGTAGGATACAACAAAGGCAGAGAAGAAAATGGATTTGCATAGATAGGGTTGCCATCTGGGATACAGGGATCTGTATAGGGATTGTAGACTTCTCCCAAGGTCTCTGGTAGCACTGAAGTCCTGCATAACTGATCACACATCTCAGTTTCCAGGATTTTATTGGTTTATAAGGGTTTTGCATATTCCACTGCAAACCACTTTCCTGTAGTACCAAGTCTGCCTTTCTTTTACAAGTTGAAATAGCCGCTTAGTATTAAATGTTTGTTGGCTAAACTCTCATTAGAAGAGTCTTACTAGAAAGAAACTTCCCTATCAGCCTTTGCTTTGGAGCTATGTGTCAACAGGAGGATAGAGGAGAGGAACCCAGCCCTTCCTGATGTAGGAAGGATGATTGCAAAGACTACTTTCTACTGGCTGGCAGCTTTATCTGTTCAAGCCTGGATTGGTTATGAGATGTGCACATGAGAGTACTTCAGCCCTCAAGTTGCTCCACAGTAGTCACCAGAACTTGGCACTATTCTGGGAAACTGCRGATTCTTCCCCTTGGTAGACTAGGAAGAAGCTTTTTAAACTTTTTTTGAAAAAGAAAAGAAAATTGCTTGAGGCAGTTAAGTTGCAGTGTGAGTCTGTCGACCCCGTAAAATTAATTCCATCCTCCCTCTACTGGTCCTAATCCCTGTCTCTCTTGAAGCTATAGGAATGGCGAGACTGGGATGTGCCGGATGGTATACTTTTGAGGGCATCTTTAAAGAGAAAAATATGGAGTGCTCTTAGCAGATATGCTAGGAGCTGAGCAAGAATGCAGAAATGCGGAGGTCTTGCCTTGTCTTACTAGCTATATTTACTGGGAGATTATAAATAAAGGGACCGTGTAACGCCCATTCATGTTCATGGGAGCTCTGCTTATGGACCAAGTACTATAGAGTATTAGCATAGTTTGACAAAAAGGGTTTTCAATAACATTGCTCAAATGAGTCTCTTTCAAACTGGCAATTGTGGTCATTGTTTTCAGAAATGCCTACGTGTTGCCTTTAATTTTTTTTAGAAAGAAGAAATACCTCAAGGAATTGATAAAAGATCATAGGACAATCTTTTACAGTTCCTAAAGACTTCAGTGGTCTCTGTTTCTTTGGTTTGCATGTGTTCACACAGGTGGTACACAACTCAGTTCTCCTCCACAAGAAAAGCAGAAAAGACCAAACACATCAAATGCACTGGAATGTAATTGTGTGTGCGTGCATGCGTGCATGCATGCGTGTTTGTGTGTGTGTATGTGGGTGTGTGTTTTTAAACTGAATGCAGTCTGACATCCCCCACCCCTTCTTTCTTCCATGTGCCTCCCCCCCCCCCCCGCCACAGAAAGGAGGGTCTCTTCCTGTGAATCCCATGCTGGAAGTTGGTTTCTGGGAAGTGAAACCTACTGTCTGTGGACTGTTTTTTAAAGCCATGTTTCAGTTCTGTCTTCAGACTCTTTGCTGCCTTTGGGGAATGGAGGGGTGGGAAGGGTAGATTCTTAGAATGTTTTTAAAATCCATTATGAAAATGTTGCATGTATAGAGTTATTCTTAAATCTAAAGGAGTGTCCCAGGAGCTCCTKGACACAGCTCCAGGAGAGCATCGTCACAGATTCCTCAGCTCCAGTTTTGATCGCTTTTATRAGAGGAAAATTTGATGACAAAAAGGGGGAAGAGACTGGTGTCATGTAAAGAAGACAGTCACTGTCTTAAATAAATGTCAGAAGTTAAACTTCTAGTAGGAAACTGTTGAAACAGCCCAAGGGATTTGTGTGCCTGTTTCCACTAGGAACATTTGAAAATCCTGCTACYGAATTGGATATTGAGCATCTAGATTGTTTCTTTAGTAAAATTAATCATGTACCTTGCTGTCTTCTCTCTTCAGTGGTATCAARGATGTAGCACTGTTTCTAGGTAAAATTTACTGATGGGAATACTGTGAACTGTGGATTCACATTTTCTGCCTCACCGTCCTATGTGAATTTTGTACTTTTATGAGATAGATTTGTTTGTTTTTTGTTTTCTAACTTTGGAGTTCTTCATTTGGAAAAGCAAAGGGGTAAGGAGAGGTAGAATTTGCAGTGTACTTAATGAACTTTCCATACCCTCAATAAAGAGTTTTCCCACAGTAAATATATTATACCATCCTGCTGCAGAAGTAAACCCGATGCTCTCCTGTGAGATCTCTGTCTGGATTAGTCCTGAAGTGCACACATCCTCTTTGCCATGGACTGAGACCCAGTGAGAATGTAGCATTTTGTTTATCCCGGTTGTGTGCCTCCAGGACTCCTGCCTGTACCAATGGTGACTGGGCAGTGCTCCTTTTTTGTATCTGTACAGTATATTTGCTTTGTGCTTTCTTTCTTTGGTGCTTTTTAATACTTTAATACTTGGATTTTTTTCTAATAACTGGTACAATTTTTAATAAAATTGTTAAATTCTTTGTCTGTGTTCTTCATTTTATTTTCTAAGGGATAGAGAGCATTGCCACAACTGGCCAGTTCTGGAGTTCATCCAGATCAGTGATACAACTGTGGTGGTTCAACTTTGAGAGTATGTGGTAGATCCTTGTATGTGTGCACTAATACCAAGCCCAGCAACAAAGACAAGATTTTCCTTCCAGATTGGACTGGAAGGGCATATGAAATACTCTTTCAAGGAGAATATTCCCCACCTTGGATAAAGCACTGCTGCTAGCTGGAACTGTACAGTTAACTTTCTACTTCAAATCAGGAAAATCTTTATCTCCATGCATCCTCCAAATTTGTAGAGTGTAACTTTTGAGTGATGCCAGCTTATGCCTAGACAAGTACAGTCAAAAGTGCTCAGGCCTCATGATAAAGACAGTCATTGTTTGGAAGTCTTACTAATAAGATAGTAAGAAGTTTTGCTGGTCTTCTGACTTAAAGGCAGTGGACAAAGGTGGCTGTGTGAAGGCTCRAAGGGCTGTGTAAAGTGGTAATGACTCCCTCAAGGGCAAAACTGAGGATGTCTTGGCCATCCTAAGTGATAGCAAGATGCATGGTTTTTGGCCTCTACTTCAGTTTTRCTGAGTTAATGCAGAGGAAGAGAAAAAATATCTCCATTAAGTAATGGTAATTATCTCAGGTAGGACAGGAATGGAGATGTAATTATCAGAAAATACTTACACTATAGTTGGTCAAATTCCCCCAACAAATGCTGCTCATGTGATGTTGTTGGTACAATTTTCATCTGGAGTCTTTAGGAAACTGAGTTAACAATCCTACTCGATGTTAAGTTGCCTCTGTTGGTGTGTGCATATTACAAAAGGGTCTTTCATTCCAAAAACACATGATGTGTGTGGTATGAAAAGCCACATGTGCATCTAAGACCACAGGGGAAAAAGACAGTTTTTCTTTTCATTGTATTAGATGTACTGAAAAGTGTGTCCCCTGGCCAGTATCATGAGACCATGAAAGAGCCTGTTGTAACACACTGATRCAAGGGGACAGAAGTGAGATTGACTTAGATGGGTTGGAGAGCTGGCTCTGAATTTCCTGATTCTATTATGGTTAAATTCTCACCCTTAATTAAATTCTCACTTGCAGAAGCTTTAGCAATTCTTGTATCAAAGAAAAGAATGGCTTTYAAAAATTAACTGCTTGTACAGTTACCCTAGAAGTATGTGCCAAAGCAGAAGACATTGCACCTTGCTCAAAACAGGGGCAAGTGTACAGCTATATGGACTGCTTTTCTTCTTCTGAGATCTCCCAGAAGATTAGACTTGGGTCTCTGTTTTAGACCTATTGCAACCTGTTGTCATATGGCTACGAGAAAATAGGCAAGAAGGTGTGTGGAAACACTCAGGTTGGGCCATTAGGACAAAACACTGCAGCCAAAACATTCCTGTTACATGAGACATTAAATACATACAATTATTTTAGTTTGAGAGAAACTGGATCTCTTAAAAAACTGTGGAGAAGGAGTTTTTTTCATGAAATCCTAAGCACTTTCCGGCCTGCGTACTAACGTGGGATTTGGAGTTTATTTCCAGCTATGGTAGCTTTCATGGCAACCTGATGGAGCGTTCACCRTGTGTCCCCTACCTCACACAAAAACATGACTAGCACTTTAAGAGAGAAGGAGTTTTGCTAGTAACTTCCTAGCAATCTGCTACAGAGACAAGGTAAAAAGTTTAAGTAGGATTACTGCTTCAAAGAAAAAAAAATTTATCAAGAACTGCTCAGCCTGTCTTGTTAAAAATAGTAAAGCACTCTGAGGATGAGAAAGTTCTTTGTTGCGCAAGCTATGCACAAAGCACTYTATTTTCATGACTCTGGCTGCTGAAGTTTAGGAGCCACTGTAGTATATGGTCTGGGGAAAGTTTTCAAGCACTCATACTGGTGCTTCACGGTGCAGTAAGCGTGCTGGTTCTTAGTCACTGTGAAGTATATGCAAGCTTGGAAACAGCTCCACCAAGCAGCTTTTTCATTACGCTTTTATACCTGAAGTATTCAGAAATAATCTAACCTCGTTCTTCCCCCCCCCCCCCGCCCTAGCCTTTTCTATTTATGGAGAGAGGGAGGTTGCAAAAGAAAAGTCCTGAAAGTAATTTTTGAGCGTTTTGGGAGATTGATGTTAAAATGCAAGAGCTGCAATTGCTTCATTGTGCATATTGCTGGTTCCTATCCAAAGGTTTGAACAAGAAGACACCTACTTCCAACAAGAATCTAATAAAGAGCCAATGATAATTTCTTGCAGTAAGTTGTCTTCCACCTGACATGGTACATAGTACTCTAAAACATGCACAGAGTCAGACAACAAGCTGACAGGCATAACACACTGATGTCAATATTCATATTCCCCTATGTAAGTCCTTTAAATCTGGATTTCTCTTAAATGAATTGTGTTCTCTGTACCATTTATAATGGACTCTTTTCTTTCTCCATTAAAGCCTGTGTCAGCATTCTCCTTCTCTCTGTTTTGCCTCAGGGCTCTTGATGTATACAAAGGCTCCTCTGTTTTCTGCTCTTAGTCACACGCTTTCACTCCTAACCTCAGTGCTATAAACTAAACATCCACCCACTATGGCTGGAGATGACCCTGTTTACGTCTGCTGTTCAAATCACGACAGCAACAGTCATGCAACTACGTTTCACGGAGACAATTAGCTTTTAATAAGTGAACAATGAGTCTTGACTTTTTATAACATTATGAGTTTTTGCAAAAATTTGAACAGAATTAAATAGCTGGAAATGGCTAATGGGATTCTGCAAAGAAATAGCTTGTTTCAATCATTTTCCTTCACCACCTTCTTAATTTACTATAGATGATTCATTGCAACAGCCCACTGTAGTATTGGGCCATCTGAACTCAGTCTGAGGCAGCAAGGAACAGATATGGTGCCCGGGGCTTACTTTAACATTTCTTAGTTTAACTGGGTACTGGTCAGAATGATAGGCCCGAAATAGGACTCTTCCGTATCCCAGCAGCGGGTAAATCACATGTAGATGTAGGATAGCAGGATCAYCCATGACTGTGAAAGAAATCTCCATCTTTGGACAACTTTGCAGCCAGCGTTACTGCTAAGACCACAAAGCGGGGCTGGTTGAGAAGCTGGCTTCTTCCCATGGGGAACACGTAGGAAGTGGCACGAGCTGACAACTCATTTGGGAACATGAGAGAAAGGGGCCGGAACACTGTTAACTTTTTATAATGTGGAACAGCTTGTTAATTTTCTTGTAAATAGTTGAAATAAGCTGTCAGGCTGAAGCCAGGTTTATTTCTGTACAAATAGTAGCAGGTGAAGAACACGCCAAGAGCAAGATGCAGTTCTCCATGAGGAGCAGCTGCTCTCCTGGCCAGTCTCAGGAGGTGCCACCAGAGGCAGAGCAAGCCTGGGGGAAGTGCACAGCTTGTCCCCTTGCACCTGCCTGCCCTACCTACTGGTGCCTGCTGTGCTTCTACTTTCCTTTCATAATCTGGTAAGAGTTAAAAGCAAGCAGTGCTGTGATGCAGTTTTTGACTGCGTTCCTCAAGCTTCTCCCCTGCAACCCTGCCGCTAACTTCCAACTCTGGTGCAGGCAGCTTGCCTGTGCTCTCATCCCAGCTGCCCTTCGTGCAGGAAATCCTGAGGGTCCTCAGAAGAACAGCAARCTCGCTTGCTTTTCCTGGTGCTCTCACACAAGCCCCTCTGACAGGGTTACGTTGGGTTCATTTTGCCTGTCAGTGCAAGCATATCCCCTATAGTATATTTGCTAGCACGTTCATTAGTCTAATTTTAAATACCACAAGTGAATGCCTTTCTACTACCTCCCTCAGGAGATTGTTATACCTCCTAATAAATCTCACTGACTAAAGGTTTTTCCCCCACCATCCATCCTAACTTCTTTCTTTTTCAATTATATTCCCATACCCTAATTATATGTCCTTGTGTCACTTTGCAAGGAGACTATACCAAAGTCATTTCTATACCTAATGCACACCAGAGCTCATTGACTTTCTTGGCAAAAACTCTTATTGACTTCAATGTATTTGTGTGCAACGTTGGGGTAAGTGCCAGGCAATCTTCTTCCATTTTTTCCCCTTTCGATCCTGGGTCATGGTTCTTGGGAGCCGATAACTCCCAAAAACCAAAAAGTTCCTTGTGTTATGCCTAGGCATGAATGAACATTTGATCAGTCAGCGACTTGAAAAAGAAGATGTTATGGTGTTAGCTGTTATTCTGACCCAACTTTATGTGGTCCTTATGCTTATACCTGAACTAGGTACATTTTCTTCAGGTAGCCKCACCCACAGAAACCAAACCATCCTCACTCCCACTGCAGCAATTCACTTGCCCTTTAAAAAAGAAGAACCGAAGCAGCTCTAAGGAGTTCTGAAAACCAATTAAAAAAAAAAAAGTGTGATTGTGTAACATTAGAACAGCCCTCTTGTCCGGGCCCTGAGGGCACCGACAGCCTTCCCRTCCCTGCCCACCCCTGGGCCTCCTCCCCTGCCTAAGCCCCTGTTTCAACCCCGCCCGGACAAGTTAGAGATGGCATACCATCGCTATATCCCACTGAGCTGTGATCTTTAGTTAAAGGAAGGGGTACCTGGAGTCATTCAACTGATTTGGCACTTTAGTGGAGTGATTGCAACAGAGAAACGAGGAAGATGGGGAAGRGAATTATTCCTGGTTCTTAAGCTGACTTGTAACATAAGACACAGAATTAGAGCCAGCAAGAGGCTGGTGCTTAGCTCTCCCTTTTGACCTTGAAGTCCATAACCACAGTCTTACTCACCTGCTGCCTAATCCTGAAAGAGTTTTTCTCACATTCCAGTTCCCTAAATGCCTAAAATTGTGCCAAAGGTATTGACCMTCTCAGGAACCATCTCATGCCTGTCTTGTGAGAGCTGGCAAGCAGGTGCTCCTCTGCCTGCCTCTCTTGGGATACCAGATGGGGTGTACAGGGTTTCAGGGCATGTCACCAAACTAGGGTTCCTGAAAGATGGGAGGTGATGAGATTTTTTTCCCTGCTGTCATCCAGTAACTCAGATGTGAGTGCTTATTCAGAGCTGTTGTTCTGCTGTCAGAAGGGATCTGAGCCTAGTCCTCCRCTCCCAGAAGAGTGCTATACATGACTCGTCTGCTCTGAATTTCTCCTACCAAAGCTGTAACACTTAGAATTTTGGGGGCCAGAGGTAAGGGGGAGAGAGTAAATATGACTCTCTCTGGTCTCAGACTAGAAAAAGCAGGAGAGGTGAATGTAAATTCCATGTTCAAGTTAAAGCTTAATATTAATTGGATTTGAGGGCGCAAGTCTTTGAACGCTTTGTGAGATGCTCAAATCCTATGAAATGTTTCACTRGACACTGTCCTCACTTTCTTAATGCCTCAGCAGCCCTCCACGATGGGTCCCTGCCAGCCTTGGGCCTCTGCTTTTAGCCATCTACCACTTAGGTTGCTTGAGGAACCATTCAGGCCCTCAGTTCAGACTGGTGGAGCTGACGGAGCAGCTGGGCGCCTAAGAGTTGGGTGTCACAGGGGTCAGGGTTAGGACGGTAACTCCGCTTTATGTCTCTACGCTTCTCCTGATTCACCATTGCGTGAAATAGGGCAGTGTGTTTCGTTAGTCTCAAAATAGACACAGGGTCTATAAAAGGACATTACTTCTGTGCATTGCACTTCTTCGTCTGCGATAAGATATGATTTCTAATGTATCTTGTTTTGTAGTTGGTACATATCGAGACCACTTCCTCGTCTTGCCAACTAGTGATTAATTGGCCATATGGAAAGGTTCAACACTTTTCTGTACATTTACCAGAGGAACTAGAGAAATGTGTGCTCTGTAAAGAGTAAAAATGTCTCAAGTGGGTTTAAAAATGGGTCATCACCTGCTTGTTTTAGAACTGGTGCCCTGAAAACACATAAGGAAAAGTGCACTGCCTTTTTGGTACCACAATTTTTTTAATTTAGTGATGAACTGGGATCTCAGTGAAAAATATGGAGATTTCTGTTTCTCTCCAGGTAAGCACAGCACAGACAGCTCAAGTGCAGACCTCCTTGTGCTACTCCAATGTTGTCAGCTCTCCTAAAGAATTTTCAAGATGATACGAAAAGCTCTACCTTCCCACAGCCCAGGGAAAACAATGTAAAAGGAGGCAGGCCTAGGCAGAGCCTTGTCAGACGTTGGTTTCATTAACAGTCTCTATGCTGCCCATGACATCTTTCAGCAAGTAGAGCCACATATTAAGGGTTTGGAGGGTTAACAAGCCATTTCACACGTAGGAGCACCGAGAACACTTCAAGCAAAGCTTGGTACTGARCTCAGCTCTCTAATACACAAAGTTATGTCTTAGCTACTTGCTATATAGCCTTTTCAAAGGAAATGCCAAATTAGGACCTTCTACAAACTGTGTTGTCACCCTTTATCAAGCAAACTTCATGAAGCAATTTAACCTTGTTCCTACTTCTGCATTAGCATCTGATTTGTTAGCCCTAAGGTTGGAAATTCATGCTCTTGTAAGCAGACATTCRTGGTTCATGTCTTGCAGATGACCCAAACATGGGTGTGTTTCAGCTGGCCATGATGCCTGTAACCACTAGACCACAATCTGCTCCCAGAGCCAAGAATAGCAGGGAGACTTCTGATGCTCAACTTTCAACAAAGCCGYCACACTTGCAACAAACTCTGGAGCACTGGCTATGCTAGCAAACTGACAGGGACCCTAGAAGCAGGCAAGTAGAACTGAAAATGGAAAGATGGAACAAAAAAGAAAAAGGATTTTTAAAAAACTTTCCTAGTCTGTGTGGGTTTTTTGAGCCTGACTCATGATTTTTAAACTTGGGTAGGTTGTAGTGTTGCCAAACCTAATACATCTTATCCTTCATCTACTCCTGCCTCCCTCCAAAGTTTTCATGTTTATTCAGGCCTTGATCTGTTATTTGGGATGGCCTCTAAGGATACCAACCAGTGGCAGATGGGATGGGATTTTCTGTAATATGGACATCCCCTGAAAGAAYTGCACTGAAATAACAAAACAATTGCTTTGGGGGATCACCACTCTCCAGACGGTCATTGCCAGCCTAAGTTGATTTGAGCAGGGAGCCGATAAAGAAATTCTGTCAAGCCTGAGCAAGCTGTATTTCTGTTTCTCCATCTGAATCATTTCTTGACTGCTTGTTGAATGCTTGAGAGTAAGTTGGGTGCCTTCCAAAACAAATTAAAGATAGCCTCCCTGTCCCGGAGAGGTTACAGTGCAAACAGAGATTACCCAGCATGTAATAACAGTATTCAGGGTGTAAGGAAAGCAACAGAGAGAGTTGATCGTATGAACTGTGTAGACGGGACCTACAGACAGATGTGAGGTCATATTCGTTGCTTGTTCACGCTATTTGCTTGTTGAAGATGTACGATGGTGCTTGGCTCCAGCTCACAGCTCTGGTGTTCCCAGAAGACAAGCCTTGGAGGAYGCGCTCCCTTGCCCTGGGGCCAGCTGGTGGCCTCTCCTTCCTCGAGCTTCTCCACCTGCCCTTGTGCAGAAGACATGGATCAGAAAAGAGCGTACAGGGTCCCTTGTACACGGTGCTTGCTCCAAGGGCAGATGGGCAGGGACTTTTAGGCAGCTCAAACTTGGGTTGAATCGTACCTGGACACCAGGTACAGTGAGGAGGAACCTGGGARCACTTTAAGTCAGGGGCAGGAGGGACATAGCCCTGCACAGTTTGCTTGCCAAGGGCAGGTCCCACTGGTTCCACTATGCACCTACATAATACCTTAAACTGAGCTTACTAAAAAGGCTTGCACGGATATCTCATATGATCTAAGTGACCAAAGCTTGGTTACCAAGCTTTCCAACAGTAAAGTCGGCTTCTGGATCAAAAACTAGAAAGTTTCAGCACACACAAATTACAGGTTCATCCCCTTACATACTGATAGTTATAAACAGCCCTTCCTTGGCCCTAGGTCAGATATATGGCTTTGACCACAATTGCACTCTATGTAGATAATTTATTTTTGTTTTGGACTCATGAGTTTATGTCACGGGCCTGGCCTTTACACTGCTGTGGATGACTCCCCTTCTCTGTCATGTTCACCACCTCTTGCAGCCAGCAACATCTGAGCTTACAGGACAAGRGACAGGCAGTATGGGTCACCAGCAAGAGGGGAGCAGCTGAGCAGGGAAAACCTTGCAGTTTTGTGCAGGACCTGCAATGGCAGCATAGTGAGAAATCCAGGAGTGGCGGTGGGCAGTGAAGGGGACCTCCTCCTGCCTCCCCAACAGAGGAGGAAGCAGCGTTTGTTATCGCTCTTGTTTCCTTCTATCCTGCAGTCAGGTTTTCTGCATGTTTTTTGTTATGCCCTTCATGTGTTTTTTATCTCTCCAGAAATCACTAGCTTTGTTTAAAATAGACTCAGAGCAGCTGCCAAGACTGTATCCAAGAGAGAGTGAGAGAGAGAGAGGAAAATGCATGGAGGCCAAGTTCCTATAGAGTTATCAAAAGCTTTCACTCCCCATCAAGACTCATGAATCTTGCAGAAACCTGGCCTTCTCCRGAAGAGCCCTGCAGAGCTGCTACAGCTCTCCCCGCGAGAGCCACCAAGACACTTCTCCCCAGGAGAGCGCACTTCAGCACCCAGTGGTATCTCCTGTGATATGACCACAAGTGCTCTCACGAGTCTCTTGTCCATTGTGATTTTGCTCTTTCTTTGCAGTGCATTGAGCATATATATATATGTATAGAAAAAAGAATTTAGAAGAAATTGGCTTGAGGGTGCTTGACTCGGAAAACTTCAAATGTAATATACAGTAATAGATCTCCATCAGAGCACAGAACTGTGTTTCAGGATKGTAGCCAAGAAGGACTTGTCCCGGGGGTCTTCGCTGGGTATGTTTGTCTTCTCTTTGTGCTTGACCATCTTTTCCTAACCCAATCCTAAAGGGATTTCCTGCTTTGTCTCTGAAAGGAGATGCTATTGCGAAGCAATTCCCTGCCTGGATCACAGAATTTCCTTCTTTCAGAAACAGTTCAAGTCAGCAAGATGACAAATATACATAAAATCGAAAACTAGAATTACACTAGAGCGAAAGATACTAAAATGGAGACAAAAATGCACACCCTTCACATTCATGCTGAGCAGTTTGATTTACCTCTGACTTTCAGGCCTGTTTCTTAATGCCTCTCAATTAGAAAAGCTTATTGAAAATACTGGAGATGGCTGGTTGGGATAGCCTTTCCTAACAGAAGCAGTCCTTTCTGACAGAAAGTAAACAGAGCTGGAGCATGTTTTATGGGCACCACTTCTCCCACTAGAGGTGAAAATGCAACAGCTGAAAGCAAGCAGCTCTAAAGTTTCAGTTGCTAGAACAAGCAATAATGTAAATCCAAAMGATATCAGGAGCAGAGGGATATTCCTTGCATGCTTTGGTTTCAAAGGGGCAGCAAGGTCTCATTTTGACTGYAGCGTTCTTGCCACCTGCTCTTTCCTGCACTGAGGCCTCTAAGTTTACATCTTGGTCATTTCCTGCTTCTTATTTTTCCCAGGCGCTCTGGATGGCCCTAGGAAACCAGTCTTTCAATTCTGCAATTAGGACTTGTTTCTCCTCTGCCTTCTTCCCCTCCCCCCCCCAACGCTGGATTTCATCTTTGTCATGTTGTTTTCTCGGTTCCAGGTCTTCCACCTCTCAGTAACCCAAATCCGGATTTCTCTGGAGTTGCTTCATTGCACAAAGTGACCTCTTAGGCATCAAGAAAAGAAAACTGCCTTGTCCAAAGCAAGTGCATGGTGGATCCAGACATTTTTAATGTTAAAGGAGCTACAGTTTTAGGTGAAGTGTAAAAACGATGATCTCCTACCACTCGTTTCTCCACTSCCCTTTGAGGGTGTCTTTCTCTACTCTCAGCACTGCTGCAGCTAATCTCTCTTTGTGCAGCCAGCTTGCTTACGTCCCTCCTATTACTTTTCATAGGAAAATAGTGTAGTSTTACTGTTCTTTCCTGCAGGCTGGAAGAGACTGACACAAGCAAAAGTCATCCTCCACAACTCTTGACTGTAGCACTCTATTAAGTAAGGCAGCACAGATCATTTGTGAGGCCAGAGGGAGCTGAAGGCTCCGGTTCTTCCCCGCTCCCTCACTGACAGCAGCTCGGGGTTTTCAGGGAAATGGGAGCGTCCATAACGATGACTCTCATTTACGTGTTTCCTTGCTGTGATTAGGTCTGCAATTATGGTAAGCACATGGAGAACTCAATGCCCAAAGTCTGAACTCTTTGTTTTGAAAGTCTGGGCCCTAACGTCTTGATGACTCACTTTGCCCATGTAAATAATGACAGAAAAAATACTTATTTCTTCATAGTGTTGTGAAGATTCAGAATACTTCTAAAAGGATGTTGGGATTATAGGACTAAAGGCAAAATCTGATGCTTCTGCAACTATTATAAATTAAATCTTTGGTCACTCACTTCTTTCATTGTGTTAGTACTACAACACCCTGTAAGGAAGGAGAGCTACTTTCACGGCTTTTTTTCTACCACTGTTTTTCTGCGTCAACGTGAATGAGCAGGGAATACTAATGTAGCCCAAGAAAATCCTGAGTCACAAAACATCTTTCTACCTAACGTGGTGCACTGAATGTCTAATCAGCAATGTGCTAGAAGATGGTAAGTCCTCCTAAAAGAGCTCTACATCCATTGCAGGAATTGGCCTTCTCTGTTGGTGATACCCCCCAGCCCCCAAATTATATCAGAGCGGAGCAGGGAAGGAAGTAARGAATGGAGTAACACTAAAACGTCGATGCCATGAACAACAAAATGAGACATCAGAGGGATGATCTTGCTGTGATTCCCTGGGTAAGTAGCAACATCCGAAGCTAAACAAAACAAAGCACTAGTTTTGTACAGCTAACAGAAATTAATAAAAGCAGTAAGACCAGGATGTCTCTTCTTTAATTCTTTTTGAGCAGCTCTGAAAGAGAAGTGAATTAATGTTTTCCAAACCTAGCAGATAAATTTGCAGCAAGCAGAAACACGAGAATTAAGAGGGTGGTAAAGCAATATTAAAACTGAAGATTACAGACTGGAAATTGGGCTCAGTGCAAAATCTTTTTTCTTTTTCTTTTTCTTTTTTTTTCTTTTTTTTTTTTTTAGTTACTGTAACCATAAGCAAGAAGTGAGTGCCAGAGGAAATGAGAATTTAAGAAAATATAGACCGCTTGGCAGAGTCACAAAATGAAGGCTTTAAGGAAAGAAAATTTAGAGAACAGAAGGAAATATTAGTCGGTGAAAAGATAGCAACATAGAAACATCAAGTTTTGAAAGGCAAGTAAGCCTGCACCAGAATTTTTAACATCAAAGTCTGTTACCACATGAAAATGTAAGTTTTGTCATATTGATCCGGAGGTGGGGGGCTTATGTGCAAGCTTACTTTTTAACCTATTGAGGGGGAAAACTGCATATCCAGAGGCAGGGAAAGAGAAAACTGATTCCAGCAATGTAATAGTTAAGCCGCTGGAATAGTTACCAGACACCGTTTCTGTAGCAATGATGAAGCTGAGATTTAGAAGACGTTGAAAGAATTGTGATTCCGAATGGCCAAATACACATTAGTGCCCCCACCTTGACACAAATAAACCACAGCTGCCTGGACAGCGTAATTCCCTTTTGGCCTGAAACYGTATATGTTACTCAGAAGGCTCTTTGAGAATAGAAGTAGCCCGGTGAGAGATTCAGAGAGAAGCCAGGGATCCAGAGCTGACCCAGCAAATAACTGCTCCTCGCTGCCTGTGCGGGAAAACTGAGGTAGTTGCAAAGGTAGTTGGAATTGTAGAAAAATAAGCCCAGATGCTGCCTCCTCAAAACACAGCAAAGCGACAGCAGATGCTCAGCGGCTGCTGTGAGAAGCCTGGCGCTGCGTCCCCCCAGCAGAAAACTTATGCTGCCGCCGTGGCCCTTGCGCGGTTATCAGCGTGGAGAGGCTTCTGGCCCCTCCTCAGGCTTCAGTGTGCAATATTCAGCCTCTCCGATACGTGAAGTCACTGAACCTTTTGCCCTGTTTACTCAGTGCTCCCAGAGGCTGTTCATTTGCAAACATTACCTTGTTAAACGTACTTGGAGTCCCCAGCTCAACCCTTTACAGTAGTTACATATTATTCTGGTTTAGTCTTTGACTGCTCCAGCAGCAGCCACTTCCTCACCAAGTGTCCCCTGCAGAGCAGCACCCTACAGCCCCCTTGTCCTTACCAGCTGCAGGGACAGCTGGTGCCTCCGGTGTCCTACAGAGCACACCCAGCGCRCAGCTACTAACTTCGACGTGGCTTCCAAAGCGGTCTTCTCCTGGCTGTCGATGTTACGTCACTCTCCTGTGAGTCTGGGAGACTCCTGTTGGAGTCCAGCCAAATATAAGAACTGCTTCAGCAACTCAATCAGCCAAACGGTGTTCGACCCACCACCCCTCAGCCCCCGTGTACAGCTGCAGACAACACACTGGCCGTAAACACGGCGCTTATGGAAGGCATCAGATGCCTCATGCCAGAGGCATCAGGTACGAGAGGAGCAGCCTGTCKGCAGTCCCAGTTCAGGAAACTCCACCCAAGGCCCTTGTGGAGTGTGCTTGGGGAAAAATATGTAACGGGAACAGCTTGATGGTGTGTGGACAGAGATTTCCAGATTATTTTATACTTGATGCTACGGCATAGTAGATTTGAATCAACAAGTTAGAAGTGAAAGACCTAGTATACACTGCTGTTTCAAGAAGACTGTGACTACAGCCTCTGAGCAGGYCTGCTAGAAGAAGCAGTCTGCAGCTAGCGAAGTGGGAGTGAGCACAGCATGGAAAACTGGCCTGAAAACTGTAAATATTTGAGCAGCTAATCTGGGCTACATTATCAGTACCTGAGTAAGCTTATGCACATTTGCAAAACCTTTGGTCATGCCTTTGGACTACAGCATAGGCATACCTTGTGTGTCTGGGAAYATTTACTCCTGCTCTAAAGCCTCTYGTTCTAATTATTTAATGTGTTAAATGCATTGGATTGAGGGGCTTAGGCACATGCAGTCAGACACGATSGACAGTCTGTCATAGATGRTAACAGTGGAGACTGTTCCTTGATGCAAATAGCTGCTGTTCATGCTTTGGGATTTTACTGCACTACACCCCAAGACGCTGGGACGGGCAGGCCATTACTTTTCAGAAGGAAGCAATCACGAACACCCTGTATGCACTGATTGTCCCTTTCCTTTGCCCTTCGGCTTGCAAAGTGCTTTGGTAGCCTCACAACTGCAGATGTCACATAAGCAAATCTTTGTGTATTTGCTTCTATCAGTTCTGCTGGCTAGACATTTCGGAAAGCTAACTACACCATGYAGTTTGCTGCAATGCAGGAAGGATCCCAAAGCATTTTACAGACAGTGTTTAACTTGTGATTCATCTTGTMTAATCTAAGGTGTTCAACTGGAGTACCTAAATTGAAGCTATGGTCTTCAGYAGAGTGTCTATCATTCAGAGCAAGAAGTCTAGTTCCTAGTGATCCCTCTTCCATTACTTCAGGCTGTTCCCCCAGCCTGAAGCACTGTCTCCATCCTGGGGACAATCTGGAGACATTTGTCTTGGTGCCACTTGCTGCAGGGAATCCCCCTGCTTGCTGCAGGGCCATTGGCTTGGGAAGTGCCCAGGACCTGGGGAATCCACTGGGTTTGCTGGCCATTGCTGTTTCTCRTCCCTGTCAGGTGTGGACTGGCACACAACAGCACGGTGTTCACCTGAAGCGGCCATTCCCACAGGTGAAAACACCTTGGGATAATGYGTTGTTTAGCTGGAGCTGGGAGAAGCTAATTCCTTCTTTGCAGGCAGTGGAGTGGAAACGCCTGACTGCAACATGAAAGTGCTGAGGTGCTGGCRCTGGTGCTGGCAGCCGCCAAGACGAGTGCGGGCCGGGTGCAGGAGGAGTGGAGAAATGAGACAGGAAGAGAGTGTGTTTAGCTATGGGGTCAGCATACAGAGAGGCTTCWCGATTCACAGGACAAGCTCTGAACAGCTGGAGAAGGCTCCTGAACCTCTTCCTGCTTTCTGAGCCTGATGCAGAGCTCGTTCTGCAGTACTGAGAAGCTGAGGTAGAGAAATGCAAGTGATACTCATTGCTTTCGTTGAGGACTGTGTATTTCTTGTGTTATCAGTGGGAAGGATTACTCATTTTAGTGTCCTGAGCAAAGGCTGTGTGTTACGTGCTGTACCTAGTGCATGCCCCACGCAGATTCAAGCTGTTCCCTGAGGCAAGCCTGGAGCTCTGGGACAYGGAGCACTTGGGCAGCTGCAGGGATCTAAAGATTTGGGCTTGTTCTTGGAGTCCATACAGCTGGATGCTACAACCTTTCTTTCTGTAAAAGGGGAAGGGATGGAGAACTGAGGGAAGATACAGTAGTGTAGCCCACTTAAGTCAAAGATGCGTGAGTTTTGTGGACTAAGATCCAGCATGGCCACTGGGTCACTGTCTGTCCTACAGAAAATGTTAAACCAAATGCTTCTGGTGTAACTGCAGCAGCAGCGAGGTATGTTTTGCTCAAGAGAAATGAGTCCTTTACGCTCTTTTACAAGGAGCTTAATGGATGCTTTGGAAATGGCGCTGCTGGTAGGGGAAGCAGAGAGGAAACGAGCTATCCCCTGCATTGTAACCCCGTCGGTCTAGCAAAATATCTACGTTTTGGCATAGCGTTAGCAAATCTGTGGTGAACGTGTGTATCTCAGCAGGGACGGTGGTGACTTAGCTCCCTTCGGAGCTGTTGGTGGCAGTCCATTTTTACCACTCCGCTGCTGGCGCGGCGGTATGCTGGTAACACAGTGGTATTTGGGTTGGCAAGACAACACAGCAGCTACCAAGGGAAATGGCTGTATGGGATTGCAGCTCACTCGCACCCGAGTGAGCAAATCTAAGTGCTGCCTCTACTTTTTAKATGCAACGTGTAACTAATCTGTGGAACTCACTGCCACGTTACTGGGGACAAGGACATTGAGTAAACAAAACTAGGTGGCTCTGTACAGGAATATTGCCTTTTCACACTAAACTAGAGGAAGGATGTGATATGAAGAGCATAAATTAAGCTCTTGTTAATGAGGAATAAAAGCAGTTTTTCCTAGCACAGATTATTTCAAAGATTTCTTACATTTTTCCAGAAGAAGGAGTATAGACTGCTGCCAGAGAGTCAGGACCAGAATAAACAGGCTGTGCGCAGGTATGACATTTCAGCTCCACAAGCGGATGGAGTGACAACAAATTATTATAGCCTGCTGCACTGCAGAACACCCTTGCCCAAACTCAGTGGCAGCAAAGATCAGGTGGCCACAGGAAAAGCCACTCTTGTCCTTCCCTCCCCTGCCTGCCRCAAGCAGCGGGGGCCGCTAGCACCCCTCCGATGCCAGAGCGCAGGCGAGAGGAAGGGGGCAGAAAGCAGAGGTTCCCCTGGTTGCCGTTCCACTGCCGCAGATGGGGCTACCGTCGCCTCCCCAGGAGAGAGAGTCATCTGAAGTTCAGCTGCATATAATATCTAACGTGACGCACATACAGGCTCTTGCTGCTGCACTCWGTGCTTGCTGAGCAGGTACAAGCAGTGCAGGTGAATGTTAAGGGCTGCTCAGTGYACTGCCTTTTTTTTTTCCTTAAGAGGAATCTGTTCCAATTAAGTCTAACAGAGATGCACATGCTAATATTGCATGATTTATTGCCTGAATGCAATCTTCCTTTTCTTTTAACACATGAAGTTTCTTTAGTATTCCTTTTTTTTCTTTCAGTCTTGTACTATTTTTACTTCTCCCCCTAGATATATGTTGGTGCACCTTTTCTTCTTTCTGTGTCTGTTTTCTCTCAAGAGCATTTTTTTTTCTGTTGTGTTTAATTGTTTTTCTTCTGATTTATTGTTCCAAGACCATGCTAGGCAGTGTGTTTATTTATAATCTGGATTATTTTAAAATGGATCCAGAATTCTAGGTTCATGTTTAAAAATTAACTAATAAAATACACAAATGAGGCTCAATGGTCAACACAAGATTACACCTCCCCTAGCATCTGCATGCTACTCAGAACAGGCCACCAAGAAGTATAAGCCCCACAGCATGGAAAAGTTAACTAATCTGGAATGAAACAGACTGGTACAGAAAATATATATGGGGACCCTTCACTATCAACACCAGGCCACTCTTCTGGTTAAACCAACAGCATTAGTATGAGCTCTCTGAAGAACAAATGACTGTGTCAATGTTTGATGGAAAAGTACTGGCCTTGCCTAGTCCAGGTGTCCACCTTCTAAGAATTGCTCCTCTCACTTCTAGGTGTTTGGAGAAACACATCTCAAAGTGCAAMGTGCTTCCCACAAAACAGGCCAGGAGACCAGAAGCTCCCAAACGTTTCTTCTGCTGCATCTTTCCCCATCCACCATACGGGCTGCTGGTTCCTATTGGAAAGGAAAACCCGTGGGAGGCACAGAGGCACGAAACCACCCACGAGCTGCCTGACGGCACCTGGCCCCTGTGCCTGACCGCTATTTTGGACCTATCCCGCGTGTGGTACCCCATATTCCTCTCTTGAGCCTCCATTTCATAGTTTCCCCAGCAAACAAGCGGCGTCAGCCGCTGTCGGGTCCGGGCGGTGGCAGAGGCCCAGCTGAAGGGCCGCCCTGGCAGCKGCGGTGCGCGCGCAGCCCCGCGCGGCTCGGCCGGCCGCGGTGTCGCAACGTAGAGTTCGAAGCCACCGGCACCGGCCCCGCGTGCCCCTCGACAGCGTGGTGTCCTGCAGCGCATTTCACGACCTCCGGGAGATTGACTGTCCCTACACAGAGCGTGCTGCACGCCAGCTGGGAGGTGGCCGAGACGGCAGGGACGCGACAGCCCGCCGGAGCGAAACGCACCCGCTCCGCCGGGCGGGGGGCCGAGCCGCTGCTGCCCTGAAGACACGCCGGGGGTTCGCACCGGTGCAAAGCGGGTGCAGGCTCTCTCCCGGGGGCTGGCGGCGGGTCGGCCCCGAGCGCCGCCCGCCCAGCGCGCCGGTGGCCCCGGCCCTGGCGGCAGGCGCCCGCTGCAGCAGAAGGGTGTTTCAGCAGTCGCCCAAAAGAAAACAAGATCAGGCTTTTTAGTGCCGTGTTAACAGCTATGTTAAAATCCTCACGCTTTCCAACAAAAGAAAGGCCCTCAGAGAAACCCAAACAAACACTCACACCAGCGACACTGCCTGTTGGCTTGAGTTACAAACACAGGAAATTAAATACAAAACCATGATACAATAGCCGAGAGGGTCCGACCTAAAAAGAAGCCAGACAAGAGCGTGCAGCGTTCGCGTTGCCGTACCTTCCCCTCGCCCCGCTCGCAGCGGGATCGTCTCCGGAAACGCCCACCTGCGCCTGGCACGGGCCTGCCCATGCTCATCCACGGACAAGTGCCACCAGCAGAATTAAAATAATACAGCGGCCTTTCCCGGCCAGCGCGCACCCCGTGCGCCGGTACCCCCCGGACGGAGCTGCCTGCGCCCGGCCAGCCGCTCTCCTGTGCTTTAGGGGAATGAATAAGCTTGGTCTTCCCCTCAGCTGAGCTCCCTGCAGAGACCCTGGGCGCAGCACAGCTTCGCTGCACGCGAAGGCGCGACTGGGAGCAGCGCAGAGGTGACAGCAAGGGCGAGACGGCAGGACCTTCTCAAATAGGATTAGCTGTTGCAGAAAACATAATATTTAATCTTCAGCTTAAATCGCATTAGCAGCAGGCCCCTTCGCTCCAACAGAAGTTCGTCCCGGTGGCTATGCCAGTAGACACAGACCTGCTGGGTGTAAACCGGGCTCCTCCGCCCGCTCCTTGCGGCCTTTCGTATCGCAGCCACCCCGCGGCGTCAGGAACCGGCGTGTCTGCTGGGGAAGCCTCTCCCCACCTGCCGTCCCGGGACCTGGCCGCCGCGGGCCCGGGGAGCGCAGCGCCGCGGGAGCGCGGCCGCGGCCTCGCGCGTCTCGCCTTGCCCCGGTGGAAAGCCCTCTGCCTTAGCTGCAGATCCCCATCCCGTGTCCCCGGGTCTAGGGTACACTCTTGTTTTTCTCCTTTTCTCTCCAAAACCCCCTAGAAAATGCATTTCCAAGGAGAACTCCGTTATGTTTTCCTTTCCTTTATGACACTTTGCTACAGTTTGTCAATACTGGCTACCGGTGTTATTTGAGGCCACACTGGGGAAAAAAAAAAGGAAAAAAAAAAAAAAAAGTCCTTCCCGAGCTCTGAACATTTATCTGAAGTTCTGCATAAGGTCACATGTCTCCTCCAGCAGAAGGTCTTGCAAAGTTAAACAAAGTCCCCTCGCTCGCTCTGTCTGAGTAAATACAGACCATATTGGAGTAAATAAACAGCCAGGCAGCGGCCCAGACAATGGGCCTTGGCCAGGAATTAATAAACTCTGCCTCTCGCATTAGCAGAGTGTGACTGCAACTGGCAGCAGGCCCTGGCCGGCCTCCAGGGGCGATTATTGCTAGACGGAGCCAAAGGAGACTTGGCACGCAGCGGAGCCCACAGCTGGAGATTAGGTAACAGAGTCAAAGCGCTCGCCGCGCCGCCAGGGCGTTGGTTACCCTGCCCGAGGAGAGCGCCGGCCTCGCGCTCCCGGAGCCCCAAAGCTCACGCTGCTCCGGCGCGCGGCCCACGCTCGCTTTCCCGCTGCGGCATCGAGCGGTCGTCGCACGCCGAGGCGGCGAAGCAAAACCCCGGCCTGGGCGAAACGAGGCGGGCCGAGCGCGTGCCGTCCCCATCCTCGCCACCGTGCGGGTGAAGGAGGGCTTGGAGCTGCGGCCAAGGGGACAGCCAGGCCTCGCAGCCAGGGCAGGGCTATTTGGGGTTTGCTTCGGTAACGAAAAGCTCTGTCTGGGCTTGTCTCCTGAGCTGGTGTTGGACCAGAGGCAGGAGGACGAGGGAGGAAGGAAAGCCCTCCGATGGGTGACTCCTGGGGGAGCCGTTGCTAAAGCGTCCTCTTTCTGGGCTGGACAGCGGCCGCCGCTCAAACCCACCAAGGAAAGAGCTGTAAACAGCAAGGGCCTGTGGGCAGCTGGTAAAAGTCGTCCCCCAGTCCCCGCTGCCAAGGAAATGGTGGCTGCCCTGCTCTGTGGACCATGGCGATGCAGCCCCTGAAMCATCTCCCAAAGCAGAAGGACTATCGCCCTGGGGCTTGGGAGCCCAAGAGCCAAATTAGATGAGTGCCACAGCGACTGTAATTAGCTGGTTTATCGGTGGGGCTAACTCCAGCATGGACACCCTGCTGACACAGTTGTTCTCCTTCCAAGAGCCCAGCTCGTATCTTCACCCGCTGCTGGCAGGGCTTTGCAGACATGCCAGCCCGTYGAGAGCAGTTCCCAGGCTCTCTGACATGGGTCTGCCCACTGCATGCCTGTGTTTGCAACTGATATCTCCACCACAAGCTATAAACGTGTTAGCAACCTCGGGCAGGCCTGGCGCTGAATCCACGCTCACGTCCTAGAGTACAGGTGGAAAGGAAGCGATGCCAGCTGCCCCCGGGGAAGCATTTTGAGAAGCATGGATGAAAAATGCTGTCTTTGCCAGTGTCTTCTGAAGAAGGGAGCATCTGTGCTAAACCGCTCTCTTCTCATTCACACATGGCAGCGGTGCTGCAGTCTGAACTCRGTCTCAGCAGCGTAGCCCCCACGCCGTCCTGATGGTCAGAGCGCCAGGAACATCTCCGTTTGCAGCCCATGACTTCTACGTCCCAGGGACCGCAAATGTGGAAATAAAAATCACGACAAAATCAAGCTTTCTTAGTCCCCTCTCCATGAATAGAACCGCCCGGATCGCTTTAAAAACACACTTTACTGAATGTATAGCGTTCAGTAAAGTTACTAAACTGAAGGGAATTCGATCTTTTATTTCATATATGCTATAGTAAGTGGTAATATAGRTATTTCTTATCCTCACTTACTGGTGAATCCTAAACCTGTCCTAGACTGAATGCCCCCAAAGGGAAAACAATAATAGTTCCCAGCTCTGAAAAGTGCCTTTTGTCAATAGGTTTCCAARCCCTTGACAAGGAGAGAAATCTCATTTTCTGTGTTTTCCACATGGAGGAACAGAGCCCTGGAGGCACAGCGTGAGCCCTGCTCTGCTCCGTGCCACCCTGCTTCCTCCGGACAGTGCAGTGCCCGGGGCACCCAGCACCTCGCCTCAAAGGCCAAAATGCAGAGTATAACTTTGTTTTAACYTGCCGTATAAACATTTGTTGGCTATAAATGAGGCTCAAGCCACAAAGACTCCTGGCATGAGACAGCTGATACTGGGTCAAATGGAGGAGTTTTCAGTGAGTGCTGACCTGGACTGACGTAACGCTGACCCCAAACAGTCTCCACAGCCCTTTCCTCACTCCCTGAGCTCCTTCTTTTGCAGCAAGTGTTTTTCTCTCTCTCTCTCTCTCTCTCTCTCATAACAAAATTTGAAGCAAAGAACTACTTTCCATTAGCCAAGCTGTAGTTTTTATTCTTCTCCTTAAATCACCTTCAGCCTGATGAGTGTGGGCACTCCTTRCTGGTGCCTCTAAACAACATTGCCTGGAGAGAAAACCTCTGCGGAAAGTGAAATTCAGAAGAGCTAATAAAACATTTTCTGAAGGGTTTGAATCTCTCATTCCAAAGAAAACAAAGAGGTCGACTGACCTTTCAACCTGACCCTTCTTTTTTTTTTCTTTTTTTTTTTCCTAAGGCTTTAAGAAAAACATTCTGCAAACAATGAGTGCTCGTGGTAATTGTCCCTCCCCTGTGCCCCACTTCTTGCCAAAAGCAACATTTCAATGGCTATGGGGGGTGGAGGTTGAAAGCAAATGAGTGAGCAAGCAAATGCTGGCTTTCACACATCAGTGGCTGGCTGCGCTGCTGACCACATCCAAGGAGGTTCAAGGTGAGGGAGTCAAACTCTCAGACTGTTCCTCCCTGAGCTTTGCAGTTGCAGGTATCTGAAATGTTGCAATCCAAGTATGGAAACATGTCTCAGAAACATTCAAAATGCCCAGTCAAAGGGTAAGAAAAAGGCTTACACAGTGGTAAAGTGAGGTATAATTTCAAWCTTAGCTCATATATGTATACCAAATGACTCTTCAGTTGACTACTGAATTCCATGTTTATTTTACATGCCACATCTATTCACCCCTGAGCCTGTCCTAGCTGTTTTCCCAATGTCAGGGAAAGGCCTGGTTTGAAAACAGCTTCGTGGTATTTTTGTATGAGAAAAAGCTTCTTGTACATTTATCTCCATTGTTTTCTAGCATTAGGACCTGCACTGGATCCTGCTGTGACATGTTTCCAGCTGCAAAAAGAATCAAAAGATTTAGGGTTGAGTTCCCTCCCGATTCTGGAACATGTTCCACTGTGCAATCTTTTGTAATATCTCCCTGCAATAAAAGCGCTAATGCTCTCCAAGAGGCCACCCCCTTTCACTTTCCTCATCGGGGGTGATGACAAGCTTCCAGCCCRACTGTCTACACACATCCTTAACCGTGCAGGGAGCTAGAGATTTAGCTACCTTTCCTGTGCTCCAGTCCTGGGCAAATCCCTTCGGCTTGCCTCACCCATATGAAATCTTTGTAAAAAAATCCCTTCTAGGCACAGTGAAGCAGCAGCGTTAGCACCGCTGGGAGATTGCCGTAGACAGGGGGTCTTTCTGCTGCCTTCAGGACTCTGCTGCCAGAAAGGGAGAACTGCCCGTGACTCACACTGTAAAATGTGCAGCCCTGAGAACATGCCTYGTACCTCCTGAGGAGCGCACAAGCGGGTTTAGGGGCAAGCGTGGGAGGGAGAGGAGAGGTTTGGGGGTTAAGTAAACACAGCATCGAGAATCTTTTTTGGTGCCCTCCAGATCTATTTCTACCCTTCAGTATGAGTTTCAGTGAAGCACAGTTCTGTGGCTCTTCTTCAAGACTGTTAACTCAATATAAAAATATCAGCTCTGTTTTTATTACATGAAAAAAGAGCTTGGAGCTTTGCTTTTCTGAACAACGTTCAGTTCGTTAAACAATGACTCAGTCTAGGTTTTGTGGTGGAGGATTCAGCTTTTCCTTGGA
Organism: Rhea americana; assembly: GCF_003343005.1. Taxonomy (NCBI): domain Eukaryota; kingdom Metazoa; phylum Chordata; class Aves; order Rheiformes; family Rheidae; genus Rhea; species Rhea americana. The sequence continues at coordinate 1,094,989 of NW_028187023.1, read as the reverse complement.
GGTAGGATCAAGATGTCCTGTTTTCATGGTAATTTACCTTTCATCTCTCTCCCATTGCCAAATTCATTTTTACCTTGATCCCACACAAACCCGTTAGGTTCTCACTTCTGTTATTGTAAATTATATGTTTTAGAAATGCTGAATCATGACACTGAGGTTAGAGAAAATTGTATTTGTATTTCAAGTTAGAATTGTTCCCACATCATCTGAAGATTCCTGGACTATTTTTTTTTTGTGTGTGTGTCCTTATGTTTTATGTTTGAAAAAGTTTAAGTAGCATTTGGTTTGGCAGTCCTCAAACAATTTCACCCTAGAAATACTTAATGCTAGAAAGAGATTCCTGTTGATACCCTGTGGGAGGAATTGTGCTTAGACACTGGTGCATGGGCAGCATGGTCCTAATTCCCTCCAGGCTGCTCCAAAATGTGCCTGCTCTGTTCCTGGCAGACCTCTTTTAAGCTGGAGAAGGTAAAGCACTATTCAGACCCACAGCTACAAATGCACAGGCTTATTAGTGAACTGTTCGACAAACACCAAATGAAAAGTAGGGTTCACTTCAGGGAAGCGCTCCAAAGTGTGCGTGGGTACCTGAAGTTTTACTCTAACACCTTGGACTTGCAAAGTTGGGTTAAAAATGTCCTGGAGAAGCTCTCTGTAGTTCCCAATTCTTATTTGACCAGAATCACAAGGAAAATAGCCTTTTTTCAATTTATTTTGATGTTTCTGCTTGTTGCCAGAAGCAAAAGAAAAAAAAGTTAGCTGGTAAAAAGGATGTCCAGACTCTGAGGGCACCACCAGCCCTCCCTGTCCCTGCTTACCCCAGGTATCCCCTCCCTGCCCAGCTCCAGGCTGGTTCCAGCCCAGCCCGGGGCTGCCAGCCACTGCTCCACGACCCCGCAGTGGTGCCGGCTCCAGCCCCGCCACCAGCTCCAGCCCCACCATGGCCCAGSCCCTGCCCGGCCACRGCTCCCTGATGAAAGGTTAAGAGTAGCTTTCTTCTAAGTAAACTAAGCCACTTATTGTCCCCAGAGCACAGGCTGTATATCGATTTCTGCATCCCACAAATAATTTCTATTTGCCCAATTAACAAATGTCATATGATAAGGTAGTATCACGGCCAGGCTTGTCTGATTAGAGTAAGTGATGTCCATCACAAAAGGTCTGTTTTATTACTGTCAGCTTTGTTCCCTGGTTTTGTTGTGATGATGTCCAGACTGTGTTGCCTAGTAGTTTGAGAAATATGCCTCAGGTGGTAGATATCTTTCTGTGGGCTTAACTAGAGTTTTCCAGCCTCATGYGTGCGCTGCAGCCAGCTGAGCAACCTGGCGGCCTGCTGGAAAAACAAGTAAATAAGAACCTGAGTCCATAGTTTGGTCACTGCCTGGATGCAATCGTAGCCCATCAGTGCAAGGGCCTACCGCTTGACTTCACTCTTTGCCGTAAGCTGTGTCCCGCTGACTGCAAAGGCTTATATATGGTGACCTGCAAGAAAGCTTCTGCAGCAGTGGGTGCCTACTAATGGATAAGAAGTGTTCTGTACTTACCTTTTTTTTTCATTTTTTCATCAGTGCTTATGAATGCAAAGATGAGATGCAGCAGGGGAGGTGATAGGACAGAGCGCACCTGAAAAAGCCATAATTTACATTCTGCTGTGTTATGTCCATTTGCAGGTGCGTGTTTTATCATCTTGCRCACTGTCTGTGGACTTACTGTAAAACTAACATTTTGTGGAGACTGAACTGAACAGGGAAGCAACAGGCCGCCTGGTAACTGCAGACAAACGTACTGCTCCTGCCGGGGCCCTGCGGGCTCCGCTCTCGTGCCCTGTTTGCGGAGGCAGTTTGTAGCGCCGAGCTCCTGGAGAGGTGGCTGCACTCCTCCTGCAGCTCTGCTTCGCTGAACAGCGCATAGCATGCTGCGAGAGACAGATAGGGGCACCTTGTTAGTCATTTAATGAGTAAACAAACCATTTTTTCAGCGTTATCCAGGGTCACCCAGCATTAGACGTGACTCCAGCTTGGCCGTGAAGGGGCTCTTGTTCCCATCGCTGCCGCAGCAGCTGCTGCGGAGGTTCGTCCCGTGAAGCAGAACGGAGCTGCCCTACAAGCAAGCCAGTTGTGCACCCCTGTGCGGAGCTACCCGTGCTGATGACTTCTCCCAGCGGCCAGCTGGACTAGAACCGCTAAATCCACTTGTCAGTGTGTTAGACTTAGACTCCTTTCACGTTRTTCTGATAGCAGTGTTTTCCACTTTAGTGGCTTGCATCTTCTGAAGATCTCAGCAGTGCCCTGTAATTGTGGATTATTTAAGCCTCAGCACATCTTTAAGGTAGGTTTTATATCCGCATGTTACATAGGGCTAGATGAGGACAGGCAACTGTAAGAGGATATGGGACAGGCTGTGTTACAGCCAGGGATAAAACCCCCCTTTCCCCTCTTTTTTTCTGTAATGGGACATTGTTTGCTTAACCCAGGCAACTGTGTCACGGTATGGGGATCCTCAGCAGGAGGACAGCAGAACGGTTTGTCCAAACGTGAGAGCCCAAGCAGAAGCTCGGGTGAATGCTGAAGAGCTCCTGTCTTTTCCGAAGACAGAAAAGTGCCTYCTCTCTGTGCAAGCAGCCCTGCATTTTACAGCCCTCCCGTGCTGCCATGACCTCGCTCCYGTTGGCTCCTCACTGATGGGTCTCAGGTATTAGCATGCTTGCAGGCACCCAGCTACATGGCAGACGCCGATTTAACTCAAGCTGTAAGGGGAGATGCGGCAGTCCAGAGCTCTGAAGTGCTTTAGCACAGCAGTAACGCAACCGGTGGAGTTTGCACTCTGTCGTGAGGCCCTGCATGCGTTTGATGCTTGCGGCGCTCCACGTACGAGCCCTTGCCGTGATGCTAGGGAGCTGCACGTGCGCTCTTCCTACCACCCCGGCGGCCGTGCTGCCGGCACGCAGGCCTCCCTCACCCCGCCGCCTGCGCTCCGGGCAGCTGCAGGGGGGACGCGGGGGCCGAAGGACCGCGGCTCCCACGTTTTGAARCAACGCGGGACGGGGAGAGGCAGTGCAGGATGCACGAACCTTCGAGTCCTGCGTTAGTGTTAGCCAGCCGCCAGAAAWGGGACAAACGTGCGAGTACAACCAGAGACCTGCGTTCGCCGGCTGTTCGCATGGAGCGCTCTCCGTTCCCAGCTGGGCCGGGGTGGAGGTGACTTGCCAGTGCGGCGGGAGCACTAACAAGTTAATGTTTAACATTATTATTACCTCATCTTCCAGAGGCTCCTTCTAAACATAACAATTGACGACAGGCTCCCGATAGCTTGGAGGAGACCGGCCTCAGCCCCACGACGGTGATGAATACGGTTTCCCTTCCCCCTCTGTTTTGATTTTCTGCTCTGTTACTCCAGAGCATTGGCTGGCCATGACCCCTGGCTGCTTTTTCTGTAATTACCAGCTCCTGCCAGATTTACTGTGGAAGTTAATGTCTGTTCCAGCCAAGTCAGCCTCACTGCTGTATTGTACGAGACAGTAACCCCTTCATTACAGGCAGAGCTTTAACGAAACAAAACAAAGAAATCAAGGCAAGGGGCTTCTGGARGCCTTGCGGCAGGGCTTGCGTGTTTGATGAGGGAGTGGAATTAACATTAGCACTTTCGTTACACATAAGCACACCACAAATTCTTCCTCCAAAAGGTCTTTTGAATCCTGCAGAGCACATGGAGCGCTTGAGGAGGAGAGATCAAGAAGGAACTCTGCAAAGGGCTCTGCAAAACTCAAAGGTTTTTCCTTGTCCGTGAGTCCACGATATTCCTCTGGGCCCTTCCTTCAGAGTCTGTGCATGCTCTGGTGGGACTTTCTTCAAAAAATTAGCATTCTGGATGGTAACGTTTCAAATCAGGACCTTTTTGTCTGTCAGATGTTCTTTTTGCAAGGGATTTGTATSTGGTGTTAGCTGTGGGCTAAATGAAGTTAAAATAAAGGCCAGATTCTGATCAAAATTACGTTCAGCTATGCCTGGAGTAATTCTGTCTAAGCCATTAGAGTTGAGGGGCTCAAGCCCTGTGCTCAAGGGGGAATCAGATTAGCAGCCTTAGCATTGCTCATACCGTGCGAGCAGACGCGGTCACAGCAGCACCGAGTTCTGTTAAACACTCCCAGTTTAGACACAGTTGGGCGATAATCATAAGGGATCAAAGAGATTGCTCGAGTACTAACCTGTTAACGTGACCTGTTACTACAGAGGGGCAGACATTAAGAATAAGCCAAGCAGGTGTGAGTAATGCTTTTGCAGCAAGTTCTCCCYTAGGGGTCACGTATTTCTGTCCAAGATTTTGCAGTCGGAAGTATGGGTAAGYGCATGGCGTAACACAAGCATTTGACATATATTGATATTTAGATGTAGCRTACACACGCGGTAGATCAGTTCAAAACTTTCCAAAAGCACCGGACTTACTGCATGTGGCTYTTTCAGTAGAGGGCATGTGCAGGAGAGCCTGAGCTGGGGTTGGTGCCTCATGGCCCAGAATCCCAGTGGTGTTTCCTGGGCACCTGCCTGAGACGCTGAGATGTGTCACGGCCTAGCTGGGGTCTTTTGACCTGGTGGGCCAACCAGGTATGTGGAAAACCGTGAGAAATCTATAAAACTTTTTTTTTTTTAATTCAGCTGGAGATATTTATGTGTGGAAAAGGAGGACATGTCTGAAAATGTAGATATATGGTAGCCCTAGTCTTCACCACAGTGGCTGAATATCAAATGTGGTTCATGGCAGATAGCCCAATGTTGAGGAAAAAACTGCATTCTGTTCTCCACCRAGGTCATCAGAGCCAACAGTCTGTGGAGCTGCAAGTTGAACTGGGATCCTRAGTTGCTTGGAAGAGGAGGCTCCCACTGTGGAAGCCAGGACTAGAGAAATGCCAGGACAGGGGGGCTGTAAGTAGCAGTTTGAGGTCTGGGGACTTACAGCCCGGCTCACACTTTAAAGAAGAGCRATTACCACCACACCTTGGGCGCAAAGGAACTACTGACCTTCTCATTTRAATTTTATACCAGCTCGTCTGCAACAACGGCGTGGCAGGCAGCGTGGAGCAGTCCTGGGTGGTTCTGGGTCGTATGGTTTTCTGCATGTGTGGGGAATGGGAAGGGAACCTGTACAACTCTGTCCAGGTAATGTTTATAATGGATTACAAAACACAAATGAGAGCAACGATAGAGCATCTCTATTAGAAGGAAGGGGAAAGAGCGAGCTCTGACTCCATCCGCAGTACTTGGCCCCAGTTCTGGACTGGAACCAGATGGAAACTCACCATCAAGCCCTCTAAATCCTTAACAGAGCAGGGACAGCAAAGGGGACCCTACATGGGCCTCTCAGTGATGAAGCAGGCCTCTCAAATCTTTTCTGGTGTGTGAGACAACACAGTGGCCTGTCACGCAATGGGGGACGTGTCTGGCACGCCAGGCCACGTGAGACGTGGGGGTTGTGGCGCGAGGCCACGGCGGCCAGGCAGCCCGCCAGCGAGCGAGGCTCCCCCATCCAGGCATCTGCCAATCTGCTGCCTCCGGCCGCGCAGTCAGGGAGCGGGAGCGGAGCCTCGCAGCGCCCTGCACTCACGTGCCAGCTATTTCCTACCCCAGCAGCAGGGGAGCCTAAGAGGGGAGTCGGTTTTGCAGCCCGCGTGGGCACTGGCTTTGTGCTCGGTGCAGGAGAGGTGTGAGCTGCTGTGGAGCAGTGCCAGGGCACTGACGGCGCTGGAGGTGGAGCTCTGTCTTTCCGTGTCCTGAGTCACATCAGGGCCCCACAGGGTACAAGTCTTGCCCCTGCTCTGCTTAGGACGACCTCTCCATCCAGTCCCAAGGAGATATAACGCCCAGTTCTTGCTCTCCTTCCCCAGGCTGATGCGGCGTGAAGAACTGCAAGCGGTATCGCACCCAGCGGTGTGCCACACACACGGGCACGCACGGTCGTCCTCCGGGTGCCAGGCTGAGCCACAGGCTTTTGGGAATACCGCACGTCACCACTGCAAGAGGCTGTGACAGACGTGAAGAGACACTCAGGGCTGATGAGTGTCCCAAAGTGAATCATCAACAGGGTCATGCTTTCCCTCATCACACTGCAGATGTGGAAATCTTGCATAAATGTTATTGCATAAACAGGTTTATTTAAGGCATGTGTATGAAGCAACACGTGTTGCCAGGGCCTGCCATGCCAGAGCAGACTGCTGGGCCAGATAGTCAGGTACCTTGCCTCTGTCAGTGGCTTGTGCCATACTTCAGAGAAAAAAGATTTCTTGCTGCATTTAGCCAGTAACACAATGCTGTATTTGGCAGCCAAGGAACGCCCCAGCGAGCATTTGAGGCTACCATTACACATCTGGAAGATGTGTAGGGTTGTCATGTCCATCCTTTACCGTCTGTTCAGTTTAATGGACGTTGACCCAACCTGAACAGCAGGACTTGAGAGAGACTGAAGCTGGGCCCAAGAGCATATGTCACCTCTGGCTTCACTTGCCGTTAAGTGAGGATGGCATGAGGTTTGGTCCTGCACCAAGCCTGATTTGAGTCTGGCTCTACAAAAGGCTTCATGTCCGTCTTGACTAAATGCTTCACCTTTCTGGGCCTCATCTGCCCTACCTCACAGCCCCATAACGGTACGTTCTTGAATGTGTGCGAAGCTCTCAGATATTTTTGCGTTGGGAATGATATGGGATAGATAAACATACATTACACACTGTTCGTAACACTTTTACACATTGATGACGATTTTAAAACAGTCTCCAACAACTGAAAGCTGGCATAATCTCAGGTATCCAAATAATTTCAAATTTCAGAATCCATCCTACAGAGAGACGTAGATTTATGAAAAATTAGTATTTCTTGATTTTGTGTGGTTCACTATCTGTCTTTGAAAAGACATTCTCAGTGTATGCTAGAAGGCTAAATCAGCATCTTTTTACGTGTCTTTGGGTGTTAGTAGATGTGAAGGCGAGACCTCAAGAAAGGGCAGTGGGGGAGGTAGTCCTGTTTATTACACGGACCAGAATTTATCGCTGAATTTGTTGAGTCTGAGCACATTTTCTTTTGATTTTGGAGCGTGCGTGGCTTGTGTTGAGTAACTACTTAAGTAGTTACGGCCTGGGACGAGAGCTTTTTAACGCAGCAGCAAGCACCTGAGAGCCGTCGCTTTGAAGCCTGGGGGGCCGGACGCGYGGCGCTGGGCTGGCGGCCGGTTCGGCGCCTGCAGGCTGCTTGGTACCGCGGTTATCTGTACTGCAGACTGGTGCAGCGAAACACCCCCCGGAGCAAACGCAACCGGCTCGCTGGCACCGGGGCTGGGAGGCTTCTTGAGGGGACGCAGGCTCAGCGCGAACCCGGCAGCGGGACAAAAGCCAGGGGAGAGGGGGCGAGGGTTTTGCGGCGTACGGAGCTGGGTTTGATTCATTCCCGAGCTCAGATGCTGCTTTGGGAAATGTATTCGCTTCAGGTCTCTCGCTGTGACTCTATAAACAGAGGCAGCGACTTGCATTTGGAGGCACTAAAAGTGATTTAAGTGATTCAGCCTGGGATTTCTGCCAAGCAGCACCTCCTTCTGTTTGCTGTGGGGGCTTTTCCACCCTCCCGCTTGCGGGTTGGGGTTTTTTTTTTCCTCCCCCTCCCCTCCGTCCATGCAAAATATTTTGAGACTATCCTTTGAGATGGTCTTTTTCGCCTAAAAAAAAAAAAAGAAAGAATAAAGTTTGCTGCTCCAGATGGACAGCCGCTCGCTGCTTCTTTTGATGCTGCTTTTACAGGCCGGGCCAGGGCTGTCGGAGGCGCTGCCGCTCGGAGGCAGGTTCCCCGGGGCGCTGTGTCTCGTGCAGGCGGCTGGAGCAGAGCGCGGCGCTCGGGGGCCGTAAAGCCCCAGGCCCCAGTGACCAGGGCACACGGACAGAGCTTTTTTTTTTTTTTTTTTTTTTTTTTTTTGGCAGAAAATGGTTTAACTAAAAATAGTTCTGAAGAGGAAAATATAAAGTCGTGCAAACTAAGCAATGTCTTTTATTTCCTTATTTGGTGTTACTGGCAGCAGTACGGATTTCTTCAGCRTGGCCGGAGGCAAACGGATCCATCGCACTCAGCCTCGGATTTGCGATGCCTCGGCCACCGAGAAGGGCGACGTCCAGCGAGGCACGTGGCAGGAAGCGGGTATCGCGGGGCAGGAGGCGGTACCGCGCAGCCCGCGCGGGCGGCACTCAGCCCCCAGCGAGGCTCGAGCTGGGGCRGGGGGAGTGTTGCTTTTCCCTTACCGCTCACAGCTGTGAGTGCTCTCCTTGAGCTGGGTGTCCTCCACCTTGATTTAAGTCATTAGTAGGGCAATCGTTTTTCGTTTTCTAAAATCCCTACTCAGCTTGGCTAGCAACAGATGTTGGATGCAGGTGTCCCGCATTCAAGGCAAAAGGTTTGCTAGCATTTGTTTTCTGGCTGAGGTTGTTACTTTCTGCTTAATACAGGCCAGACACAGAATGAAAGRCAAGGATAAAAAAAGAAAAAAAAAACTGATTTTCTTGCTCCCTGTGGAGGGTGCTTATTTGCAAGAGAGCTGCAGGAAAGCCAAGTAGCAAGTTCCTATGACGAAGTTATAAAGGGCAGAACAGCTCCAACAGCAGACTGATTTGCCCAGAGTATCTGCTGGCCTAATGGCAAAGCTGCTCTTCCTCGAGGTCGGTCCTTGGGTTCCCTAAGGGAAGCTCTGGTCTTTGAACAGCRGGAGCGATACAGGGCAGCTGACAGCAAGGTGTTGTTCCCTGGCTGTCTTTTGGCCCAGCCAAACCTGGAGTAATGGGGCTTGACTGCTCAGATGGGATGCGGGGGGGAGGGAGATGCTGCTGAGCCCTGCTAGGGTTTGACTGTGTGTGCTAGGACCCTGAGCTGGAGTTTCAAGATCTCTGTAGCATCTCAATGTTGTGATAAAATGCTGCATTGCCTTTGTGAGCAAGTTGTTTATGGCCAGGGGCAACCTTCTAAATACGTATTTGTGGGAATATCTGCTTGATGGGGTTCTTGTCAAGGCTTATGGCTATGGCAGTAACAAGATATTTCCCAGGAATCTCCCCTTAAACTTTTGTTCTTTGAAACTAGATAATTTGAGGGCCACATGCTGTGTAACAGAGGGGAAAGGGTTTTTTTTCCCCAATCAGAAAAGAATTCAGGAGACTTATTTTAAGTTAAACAAAATAAAGCCAAGAAGGTGGGGGCAGTGGGTAACAAGCCTTTGAAAGAAAGAAAAATCTCACCGACTTACGCTGCAGCTCCTTGTTCCTTAACCAAAATACAGCTGCTGTTAGAGCACACAGGGAGAATGTATACTGAAGGATACATACGGAAAATGCAGGCAACATCTCTTTCCACTTGCCTAATCCTGTTCTAGGAGATTTTTAGTTTGAAATGAGAAGCTTTGTTGCATGAACTCCCTGTGCAACCATGCCCCAGCAACTGCATGCAGCAGTTCTTTGTGTGTTTGTCTGCCTCACACCATATGGTGCGCATGTGCACTCCCATTTTTTTTCCTCTGAATCTCTCTTCAGAAAGTTGTACACCTAAAGATAACAACACATACATAACAAAAGTGAAGTTTACACTGAAATCCTTGGCTTAAAAGTATCACCTGGAGGAGAGACTTTCTGTCGACCCAAAGCCAGTGGATTTGGCTMGTGTTCCAGTTGTCGCTATATGCCCGTACCATGGGGAAGATGCTGGGAAAGGTGCAAGTGGGGAGTACGAAGAGCAAACATCTCCCCTATACTGGTAAGCCCTCAGGGGTATATGGGCCTTGAAGGGATCATGTGAGGGAATAGAGTAGAGCAGCGCTGTCGCTGCTACTCTCAATCACATCACCTTGTAGGATCAGCGAACCTGGTCAGCTTGTTCCCTGCTAACCCTCCCATGTATCACCCTTGTGCCCGGCAGAGCTCAAACGCAGCGCAGAGTCGAGTGCTGGGTCCAGAGCACGTGTCCGTGGTTAGTAACAGATGATCCTAATCACTGCTCCTGGAGGCCAGGGCTGGCTGATAGCTCTCTCTTCTGACCACTGACCCCATAATCTTCTCATTCCTGAGAAGGAGCAGATATTGTGAACAATGGGTTTTAGCACTTGGGACAAAAATAGTTCTCTTCTTGCTCCAAGAACGTAGATAGCAGACTACAGGAGCAGCAGAACGACTGCGCAGCTGAAGCGCAGGCCTGGAATGATCTACACTGCGTATCTGGCTCTGTCACAGGCTTTTCTCAGTGACCTTAGGAAAATTATTTAAGGTGTCTCAGCCTCATTCTCCTCCTTGGGAAAAGTCAGGATGATAACAACRGATTCCTACTCAAGAAGGGGCTTTATGAAGATACATTACTAAAGGACGTTTATTAAATGCTTTTAGCTTTCCAAAGGGAAAATGGGRAATAATAGTAGCAGTTGAGAAATCCACTTTGTTGAAAATGCTTCTTTATGAAGAGAGTGGTTTCACTGCTTCTGCAGCAGCCCTTAAGGCTGTGTTACCACCAAAGGCTAGTCTCATGAACTCTCCATTTACACTTTAAAACCTCTACATAGGCTACAGAGTCACAGATGCAGCTGCAAGAAGAAACCACACACCACAGTCGTGCAGGTGCATGTGGGCCCCAGTGGGGARGAATATTAACTATTTCCTGGTAATAGGAACACAGCGGTCCTTCACGCAGATAAAGTAATCTCAGAGCAGTTCCAGGACACAGTCTGTGCGGGAAGCTACTGTCCAACCGAATACAGAACTACGCTTAGCACAGACCATGGCTTAAATGATTACAGACTAAAGGTTCCCGATTCTCTATCAAATTCAGTTGAGTTTGTGCATTGTGTGCCCTATATACTCAATGTGGCATGGAAAGCTGTCAGTCCGTGATTTCTTTTACTGTTAGTTTAAAACTTTGGTTTGGAAGGTATAGCTGACATTTACCACAGTATGTTCAAGTTCAGATTTTTTTTTTTTTTTTAATAAGCTGATCTTATGCTTTACAGGATCATTCTCTATACCCATGAGGTACCTGGGAATTAGAAGAATAATTCATAATAGATAATTTATTAGAAGTGTCCTATATGTTTAGAGGAAAATTGTYTATGTCATAATTCTCTCTAATTACGATTATTCTGTGAAACTGAAACTGCGTGGTTGTTTGCAAAAGTAACAAGGTATGTTTCTCTTCTCTGAAAGGATTAAGGTCAGAGTCAAGCATGTCCAAGGCTTCATAAATTATCTTAAATTCATTTTCTGTGAAACTGCTTTCAGTTACCTGGTGTGATAGACTATCAAGATGCAAAGTATTTTTTTTTTTTTTAATACACTTAATATCTGTGAACCTAGTAGTGCTGGCTGAGCTGAAGCTGTTGCAGGAGATAATGGTGTTCTGCTGGAACATGGCAATGCTTTGATAAACTCTGATGATGGTAATGCATTGAAATAACAACATGTGGTATTGCAATCCACCCACACATCATCATGCATCACACCATAAATGTCAGGATGTGCTGATGACTTGGTTTCTCTCCTAGAATCACAAAGCTGGCAGTCCTAGCTGCGATGCTCACAACAAACTGTTGTTCTATTTCATGTCTTTGACTGATTGCAGCTATGCCCAGAGTCCTTCTTACTTGAGGTGGTGATAGTGCCTGGTTCTTAAAGATTTAAAAATGGGATTTAGAAAAATACTTAGCTATCCAAAAGTTTCCATACTAGCAGAACCCTGCCTGAACAGCAGGAGGCTGTAAAACTAGGCAGAAAATCCAATGTGCAGGAAGTCTTGCATGAGATTTTCATTTCTTCTTGCTTTCAAGCAGAGTAGAAAGTAACCTCTTTCCTTTGATTCTACTTGAAATATAACCAGAAACTTTTCCAAATGGTTTTGAACTTGCACATGCTTGAAGGCTTAGATTTGGCATAAGTTTTAGCAGAGTTTTAGGGTGGTAGTTAGTTTGGATGATAGCAGAAGTTGAATTTTATCTTTYCTCTATGTCATAACAAAATGGTTAGGAAATATTTTCTTACTTTTGTCATCTTGTCTTTTTGATTAAATAAGACAATACATTCATAATAACTTGCCTTCAAGAGTTTCCACTTTTCCTACTGCTAGTGGAACAAAAGTAAATGTGAGAAGTTTTGGGGAAAATTGCTTGCATGGATCAGGCTAAATACAGAGAAGGCCTGTCTGTATTTAGATTGGGACCTGGATGATTCCTTAAACTATAACCCTGAAAAATCTCAGCTTCTGCTTAACTCTAGAAACGTCAGCTTTCAACAGGTACTTCAGCTCTTGACATCAAAAAATCCTATTTCATGACTATGAAAGTTCTATTCCTRCACATGCTTACTAGCACTTCAGTCTCTGTAGGTCAGGCTCCTAGCTCACACTGAAGCTGAATGGAGACCCAGAAATTAAATTATCTTAAACATAGCTGGTCCACTAGGAATTCTTTTATCTTCCTCTTATTTAAATGCTACCAATGTATTGGGGAAATGAATTTAATTCCCTTCTGAAGACCTTCAAATTCAYACTTCCCACCTCTCTAGAAAGTGTTCTACTGATTAGAGAGGAGATCGGGGTGGGACATCTCTACTTCTCCTCTTGTGGGCCTTCCAGCAGGGCAGAGGAAGACAACAGAATTCATTGGGTTAGGGAAAAGACAGTGGTCGTGGCTATGATGCCCACTGCTGCAGGCATTCACCTGGCCAGGGCCTTGCTTCCTTACCCTGTTCCCAGGACTGTTTCTGCATTCTACACTAAGCAACCACTGCATAAAGTATTTAAACATTCCTGAGAGCAGGGCATGTAGCCCAGGATGTCCCTTACCATGCAAGTGTTGAACCACAACAGTTCTGTACTTTCCTGCTAATCCAGCTCATCAGTATGTTTTTCTCACGAAGGTATTTCTTCTACAAGAGAGCTTGGGCATACCCTCAAGTCACCTATTGCTTAGTAGCCAGAGTACTTGCTGAACAGATAGGAATTTATGGGGATTGAAGGGGGTGGGAAAGGGCACTAGGAGGGCTTCAGTGCATTTCCCACTCTTGGCCATTAGCACCTGTTAATACATCATGCAGTCTTGAATTATGTGATGTGATGGTGGCCATACAGCTGCACAGTACATATATCCCTCTGCCTTTTGATCAGACCCATGCCTGTTCCTGCCTCTTAAGAGGTCTGAACCTCCTCAGGTTTGTGGCTTTTGCTCCATGGGACTAAAACATAGGTATCACAAAGCCTGGCATGGTGGTGACCAGTTTCTCTTTGGGACCTGGCAAGTAGAGTGTAGGAGTGAAGCGTAATCATATTTTGGTAGCATTCAGCTTTTGGTCTTCTAGGTGAAACTGCCAGTAATAACTAAATACCCCTTAGTGCTGTTATGGCAGTGATACTTTGTCACGAGAACTCTCATCCACTGCTTACCGAACCAAACTGGTGTCATGTCATGAAGAAGAGTCCCTTAACAGCAAGAGCTTTTCATGGCTGTTGTGCAGAGGCTTAAAACCAGGGAAAGGTCTTGCAGAACCCATTTCCAGTCTACAGAGCCACCAATTGCCACAGCATGGCTGATACACAGATTTAATTGCAAATGTGACCCAATGCACAGTTTTCTAAGGCAAAGGACTTGGGAAACTTCCTGCACACGGACGTAGCCTGTGCCTCCTCTTTTAAGTACTGSAGGGGAAATGGAAGAAAAAGAAACACCAAGGGTGGGAATTAAAACAGAGTTTTCATTTCCTCTTTCTTGTTTGTTACTTGGTCCTTCTCTAGTAAAAGAAAAAAAAATACAACAACAATAAAAAAACAGCTGCACCTGGGGTTTTCACATAAATGTTCTCTTGCACTTCAACTCGTTCACCTCCTGGTAACACTGAGCTCCAGAAAATACGGCACGCTCTCTCTTTAAGAAAGGCTGCTGTCTGCCCAGCTGTTGACTTGCCTGAAGGTGAGACCTCTGCTTAAATTCATGGCTCCAGCTGTCAAAAGCAAAGAAAAGCAGCTTTTCCTTGGCGGCTCTCTGCTTTGGGTAGAATTTGACATCTTCCTCAGTCAGCAGAATTTAATCAGCATCGAGTGCCCACAGCCTCCCAGCTCCACCACTGCTCCGCCGGGGGGTGGGGAGCCAGACCCGGGGAGGAGGAAAGGGGGAGAGTCCRCGATGCAGCAGGCACAAACAGACATGCACACAATCACCGGTTTCTATAAGAAATCCAAAGCTTGTTGCTGTCTAGAAAGAGCCTCATTATATCGCTTGACTTAAGGATTGCTGTTATCATTCAGTAACCTTATCCTGCTAAGGCTTTACTGTGTCTTCCTGAGAAGCTGAGAGCAGGTAAATGCAATGAGTTATTGACAGCTGACACTGATACTGATTTCCAAAAGAAAGCTGATGAAATGGGCCCAAGGATGTGGTTTCACAGACCTAGGTGAACAAGTAAAGCCAGGGAGCAATCTATAAGAGCACGACACCTTGTTTGCTTTTCTCCTAGGGGAGAGTTATTTTCACGTAGATATCAACAAACAATGATCCAGCTCATGTAGCAGAACTGCTGACCCAAGCCTGTAACCTATAAAGCCCAGCAGCTGATGCATTCATGAACTTCAATTGGTCAGAACAGGCTTGTATGTACAATTAAGCTAGGAAGCTTAATTGACTTCTAATCCTAGACTTCTAATCACTAGAATTCTAATCCTAGAAGTAGGATCTCACWAGTTTTCCCCGCTATTGTTAGCGCTTTCCTGCAGCCACACTCCAGAATCCCCCAGAACTTGAGAGAAATCGGGAGCAGTTCAGAGCCGGGGAGGCAGTGCTGCGGTAGTTCCCGTCAGAAGTTTCGGTTCTGCGCGCTTGCTGCAGCGCGGCCGTTCGGCGGGTCCCTTCGCGCTGCGCGGTCCTTCCTGCRGAGCCTGTCTGTCTGCACCGGGACCCTCGGCGCTGGGGAGCTCCTTTGGCGCGAGATGGTTGCTATTACAGCGCAAGTGMGCATGGTGTTGTTTCTCAAGGAGACTTTATATTAGTCCTTCCCCATTTAAAACAATGTATTCACAATAAAGGTTATCTGTATATATGTTTTGAACACATGAATTCCAGACATTCCTACATATATAGGTCATTTCTAGCACCTGCAGCTCTTACCCATTTCCTGACAATGTCATTGTGCCCACTGAGGAGAGGAAGGACATGCTGGTTTTCTTAATGTTTACCTCTTCCAGCTGTTTGGTATCAGCTTGCATAATTGTGCAGAGTTAAATCAAAGGAGGTGGCTGGGGGAAGCAAACAGGAAATGAAGCAATGCCCAAGATAAGTCAGACAGCTCAGGCAGGGAGTGGTTGTACGCTGGGAAATACCCATCTGCCTGCCTCCAGTTTTCTCCTCCAGGCCCAAGCCCGGGCTGAGAAGGGCACTGAAGCGCTGAAGGCCTCTGCCTGGGCGAGAAGAGGGCCCGAGAAAGCGGGAGCCGCTTGTGCGGGGAGCTGCAGCGAACGAAGGCAGGCGCGCCGGCMAGGGCCCCTTGCTCCCAGGGTGGGGAGAGAGCGCAGGTGTACCTCCGCCCAGGAGCCCGACCGTGGTCCGCGTAGCTCTCGGGTTGTGAACTGTATACTACTGCAGCCGTGAATGTGCGTGGGTTTTTTTTTTTCCTTTTTTCTTCTTTTTTTTTTCCTTTCCTCCCCCTTTCATTGTTCTTTTGTATTTGGGGAATGAACTCCGTAAAACCTGTATTCATCGTTTCTGCTCAGCCACGTGACAACCTTCTACTGAACTGTATCCTGGAGGGCTGATGCAGCCGCAATAACGAGATTCCTCCTGCTTTGGTCATTAACAACACTGCATTTCTCATTTCACAGAGCTGGGGGAGGGCACTGAGACCAGCAGAGGAAACAAATCCCACCGAGGATACTATTACAACGTGAAAGAGGCTATTTACTCTGCTCATTTTGTATAGTATTCAGCACTCAATGCCCTACCAAAGGACATACTTTTTATCCTGGTACTGCCCATCTTTCTCAATGTTTACTTTAAAAAAATTCTATTACTGATACGGGAGTTTTTAAAATTACAATCTTACTTCCCTTCTGAAATGTCTCTTTTTAAATCTTTATACCATTAAAAGGTACAGTATGGATCCTGTATTGCATATGAAGTTTCCTCTCCTCAAATGATATCCCACTTACAGGAGCAGCTAACTGAAGACATCTGGTAGATGCAATTATCGGAATTCTGCACATTTGTTTTAGATATGGTTTTCCACATTACTCAGGGCTAATCTATCTAATCTTGCTTTACTGTCAATAATGTTACGTGCGAACACAATTTTCCATCATCAACCAAATTCAGTCAGTGGTGAAATACGATTTGTCAAATTTTTAGTATTATTTCCTTATTGACTGATGGAGTAGATGTACAYGTTTATTTTAATAATTCTTCCCAGCCCGTCATAACTTGAAGAGGTGAAACACAAACTCACCCACCGGTCCTTAGCCTTTGTTCACTCTAACACCGTTTCATGGCAAGAGGTGAATTTTGTGACTGG
The DNA here is from genome assembly GCF_003343005.1 of Rhea americana. Classification (NCBI taxonomy): domain Eukaryota; kingdom Metazoa; phylum Chordata; class Aves; order Rheiformes; family Rheidae; genus Rhea; species Rhea americana. Next base: position 1,078,452 of record NW_028187023.1, on the reverse strand, counting down.
TTTTAYGTCTGTAGGATCACCTACTATAAATGCATGACTTGTGGGAGATGAGCCAACTAATAATGTTGGGTGAATGAATTGATGGAAAAGACTGAAGCAGATTTTCTTTCAGAGTTAGTCAGGAATAGGAATAGTTTGCTAAAGGTTCTAAAGTTTTCATTAAATTTTGTGAAAGAAAGCTACACTGACCATTTTACAAAGCAGCCAATCTTGGCAAATGTCTACAGAATGTTTCTCTCGACCAACTCCATTTTATCTATTTTCTAAAAAAAAAGACCTATGGACTCTGACATAGCCAAGTTACTGTGGCTTACTAACGCCAGTGTTAGCTAAACCTTGGAAACTGAGCAAATGTGTGCTTTCAGCTGGGGCAAACATAAGATAAATGCTGTTAACTTTTCTTTAGTGCAAAAACTAACATGTTTTAGCTCTCARTGAGAGACATGATTGCAGGTCAGTCAGTGCACCTTAGCTGATGGGCAGTAACTTGCTAAGCTGCAGTTAGCCTGAAGTCCGGTGAAGCCCTGGGTCTTCCCAACAAGGACAACTGTCCTCATGCCTGACCTGGGGAACACAGCAGGAAAGCGTATTATTAGTGTTATTTAATTTGTATTACTGTGATACTTAAGAGCTCCGGTTTGGATTAGGACTCTGTTGTGCTAGGCACTGTATAAACACACATGCAGGAATGACGCTGTCCTCGAGAGCTGCCTGCCTTACACAAACACACACAGGAGCCGGGTACAGTTTCACACGGAGGTTGGCCTTTGTCTTCCTCAGCGCCTTGCGCTGTGCTGAACATGCCAGCTCTTGCAGATCATCCGTATTTGTCAGCCCACACCTCAGCCTGCTCTTTACGAAATTGGGAACTTGCCAAGTTCACGCATCTGTGTGGCACACAGTAGGTTACCCAGAAGGATGCTCGAGGCCAAGCTGGGCTGGYCGTGTGAGTTTATTTCAAGGGCAGCTACAAATAGTCCCCATATGTTGCAGTTCTGAGTGAACAGAGAGACCTGGGCTTGAGCTAGCTGAGCCTGGGAAACAGGAGCCTCGTCCCAACCACCTCATGCCAGGCAACTCAGAGGTCTAGCTGAGCCGGCGCTGGCAATGGTACAAGGCTTGTAGGGTACAACGCTGCTACATGCTTGATCCATGCAAGATTTCTGAGCAGTCGGAAGGACTACGGGGCTCCTAGTCCTGTGCTAAGCACCTCCTCTTCAGCTTTGAGACAGGCTGTTAATATACAGTAACCAAACTGGTTTTGTATACTTTGGAGGAGGTAACTCAAGCAGGAACAGAGGAAAGCTGTTAGTTTTCTGCATGAGAAATGTTTATTCATTTTCCCCAAACACTGTTAATGAGACTTCTGGCTTTGGCAGAAAAAATCCTACTTTATTTCCTGAAGCCTGCTAAATAAAGATGAATCATAGGCAATTTTCATATGATTTGAAGTGGAGCTCCTTCCTTTACCCTATGCATGAATGGCAGGGTGACTCCTGAAAGGGAAGTGGATGAAAACCTGATAGGATAATTTACTATGTCCAGGGGCATGCAGTGATAGTCTTAGTGGTGTGTATCTTAACAGTGCTTGGGATTTCTCATTTTCTACACGAGAAGAGCTCTTATTTTCTCTTAACTTCCTGTCTTTCAACATTAAAGATCTGACTACATTACTCTTTCAAAACTCATTTAGAAAGGTTACATTGCTTTTTATAGAGAACTAGTAACTTGAGTTGTATTCAGGAGTTTCTCTACAGAGTGCCTGTCAGTACAGAGTTCTCCAGTATCGGTACAGCATGACTTTAAATCTGTGTTGTATGGATAGATAGTGTGCTGCTTGCAACCAAAGAGTTTTATGGGTTGAACTAGTGATGTGGGCAGATAGAGAGAAAGCATTTATATATCAAAAGATGTGAGAATTCTCAAAACCTGTATAAACCTGATAAACGAGACCCATCCTTTGTTCAAGATGGCTTTGTTTTGTTTGCAAGTAAAAAAGCAGTGCAGTAAACTAACTGCCATCTCATTGATAAAGCAGTTTAGGTCAAAATAGAGGTACAGAGCTTATACCGTTCAGCTAGCCTCACAGTGCAAGTGAACTGCTCGCTCAATATGATCAGTTATTTTTTAGTAAAAATATGTATTTCCACTATTGTAGACAAGATACATAAACATTTTACCCCTGAAAATATGATATATAACTAAAGACAGTCTTTGAGAAACCTGGAGTATGTATATGCATTATAAACTCCTCTCTCACAGGGCCAGCACTGTAGAAAAAGGGATGATGAGTTGTGTCTTTGGTCTTGCTCTCCACCCCCGCCCCTTCATCTCCACTGCACTTCCCCCTCCTTTTGCTGTGGGATGTGCCAGTACTTGTCTTGGCAAAAGCCAGTCTGGGATATTAAAGCTAAAGAAAACTCCAGTACATCCRTGACTAACCCAGCCTTTACCAGACCTCCTCTCCTCCCCACCCCAGCGCTCTCCAAGAAAAGAGTGTATGTTGGTGTGCTCTGGGGAGACACAGAAGGACGGCATCTGCACAGAGCTTCGCGTGCTGCCTTGCAAACACGCATGACTTGTGCTCTCGTAACTTAGGGCCCTGCCAGAAGTACAATTTGAAATGCGTGTAAATGCATGTTGCCTACAGACAGATCATCACAAACACCAACAATCATGTGAAAATAACAGGGCATYTCTATTTAGTATGGTCTTGGTCTGCATTTTCAATGGGGAAGTTAAATCAACAAGTGTTTTGCTGGCAGTCTTAGAAGCTAGGGGCCTTTCTTTTGTGCTCAGGGCAGGTAAAATCAGCACACTGAAGTGTGATTTCCACCCTCCACTACACCACACCAAGTTACTGGCATGTTTGTTCTCCCTGTCGAGTCAATCTTTGGCTTTTCTGCAAAGATTGCCCTCAGAAGTACCTTTTGCTGATGGTGATTTCATGACCATTAGAAATTGTACAGCAGCTCATTTTCCAAAGAAGCTCCCAGTCAACAGTTGCTGGATGAAGCATGGATTTTCCTTCAGCTGCAGTTAACTTGCTTCTGGATTTTGACCAGTGACCTAGATGTGAAAAGCTTCAGTTCTCCCTGAACTGACGGTCTCTGGTTACTGGTCTTATCCTGATTACTAAAAACTAAATGACCCCAATGACCTAGGGAGTCAGCAGCCATACTGTTCTCAATAGATAAGCATCTATACGGTCCACATAAAAACTTAAGATAGAAAGAGATCTATTAGGTCTTCCATATCATAAGACACTGTTAATAACTTCTGAAGCTACATCTYAACCTTGTTCTCTATTTTGCCCTTGTTAAATTTAATGGAAGATTTTTATATAACCTTACTCCACTAATCATTATTTTATACTAATTTATTTTTGTGTTAAGGTCATGCTTTAGTTTAAACAGTTCTTTTTCTCTCCCTGGCGTTTTCTTGCCAGACATATTTCAAGAGAAGACTCATATCCGGCTCCCCCATTGTTTTGCTGCTATATAAGTTGGTTTCTTTCAGGGTCTTCAAAGACAGACTCTTCATTTCCCCAATTACCATTTGTTCTTGTCTGTCTTTTTGTAAATCTGAGTGACCAGGACTGTCTATGTTGTTCTGGATGAGGTTCTGATACTGCCTTACGCAATGGCAGAAATATTTTCTATTTAACTAATATATCTTGTCTAATACACCCTCTAATTATGTTTACCTTTTCCATGGGTGTATTGCATTGGTGGCTCAGTTATCCTCTGATGGATGACTGTATCTTGTTCTTTTTTCACCACTGTTTCTTCCAAGCAATGTGTCCCTGTCCTTATAGCAGAAATCCTTGTTATCTAGGTGTATGGCCTTCTATGCTGTAATAGTGAATTTCTGAGGTCATCAKTTTTTTTCCTGATAATCTAATCATTCTCTCTATTGATGAAGCATCTCAATTTTGTGTCTTCAACAAATTTAATTAGCATGTTGTCAGGGAGAGGTGGGKTTTTTTTTTATGCCTCCATTAGCCTTGCTTAAGACAAATGGCAAAAAGCTACTTTAGTCTTTTACTATTCCTGGTGGGAATCTCATTCCTTAAGTTACAACATGAAAATTCTCTTGCAGCTCTCTGTTTCATCAATGGTAGAAGCCATGTGTCCACCTTTGCCATTTTTGCTGGATGTTTTTCTCCAGTGCAAGAAAGGTAAGACAAAACTAACTTCTTAACCACACAGCCCAGCCCAGCAGAAGCTGACTACGRTACGATCACCTTTGAACAGAGCTGAGGGCTAGATTCCTAATGTACTTGGCAAAACAGCTGACATACCTCTGAACGGGGACAGAAAAGGATTTCTGTTGTAAATTCATCCTAACTGTGATTTATCCTAGAGCAATCCAGGAGCCATTATGCAGACAAGTTTTACTGGAGTTCAGCAATATCTAGTTGTGCCCTTTATTAATTCCAAAGAGCTGGCATGGAAGAAGCTAGAAAAAAAATGGTTTCTATTTTGTGTAGCCATACACTGTCTTCAGTCTGGTCCACTCCATGGGGGAAGTCTCAGAGCCTTAAGTAAGTGCAGCATTTCAAAACATTCAGAACAAACCCGAAGCATTTGTAAAAACCACATAGTGTACAGTTAATACATCCAGATGTGCTGTCAGCCTCACAGCTCTGCATCAGAGTGGATGGAACATGTAAATCTTGGAAAAGTTAAAGCTGAAAGAACAGTGATACGCATAAAGTGTGTTCCTTCCAGAAGAAAGAGGGGGATGAGGTGTTATCATTCTACATTAATCACTCACATCTCCAACCTGCCTAAATCCTCTGAAAAGAACCAGCAAAGAAAACACCAGCTGCTGTAGCTCCTACTTTCTCCTCAGTACCCTCCAGGCTCCCTCCCTCCTCCTTGCCTTCCCCAGACTGTGTTTATTTTTACTTCTAGTGAATCAGCCAGGAACTTGCTCCCTGCAACAAGAACAGCTGAGAACAAGCTGCAGTTTGTACATTCCCTGAAACCTTGGATTTGTTTTGTAGCTTACGATCAGCAGCAAAATAGTGGAGAAAAAGAGAGAAAGTGATACATCTCTTCTTTCTCACCCAGAGAGATGGACTTTCATTCTGCATAGAGTGGGACTTCCCCAGCTTGCTCCTTGAATGCACGTCAGCTTTCACTAGAGATTTTAAGCATGCTTAGTTTATGGAAGAATGTTGTCATCACTTTAACTATAAGCTCTTTGGGAAAGGAATCATTGTTTTATATAGGTATGCTTAGCTCCTACAATAATCCTGATTGATTGCACCAAAACACTACACTGTAACATAAATAGCACTGTAACTCTTCATTTAGCAATGGCTGCGGCTTCTCCCATTGCCACAATGTAAGAACTACTGTCGTGAACACAAAAGGATTCACCCTCCAAGCTTATCGCACAGTGGCTCCCCCAGCTGTAGCGTGAATACTGTGGCCCACACCTGGGGCAGAGATAAGCGGGTGCTTGTGTTAGTGAAGTTACTACCCATGGCAGCAAAGTCCAGAGGCTGCAAACCTGCCCAAGAACAGTCCATAAGAGCTCTATCGCGTGATTCAGCAAAGAACTGTTGCCCAGGTCCTCTTACAGTGGAAATGGAGGTTTTACTTCTTCACATTTAGTGCAAATCATCATGGGTGACAGCCAGGTACATGACAAAGGAGGTAGCAAAGAATGGCAATTAGTGGCAGAGAAGTAGATGATAGGGAGGAGAGAGAGAGAGAAAGAGAGAGGAAAGATATAGGGGGAAAAAAAGGAACTGAAACACACACTCCCAAAAGTGTTAGAAATGTATGTATGTATGTATGTATGTATGTTAGAAAACAGGAAAAGAATAGTGTGTATGTGACAAAATCATTCTTCTGGGGATGAGCATCTTGAGTCAGGGGGAAGGTTGTCTCTCTGATACCTCTCTGGACTCGACCTGTCCTACTATGGATTCTCCTGCCACACTTCAGTCATGATCCTTAGGAGGATCCTACTATTGATCCTCAAGGAGCAAGAATTTTAGGAAGCCAGGTTTGGAGTCCTGTCATCCAAAGAGCTCGGAAATCTTTATTTACAGAAACACAAAAAAATCTTTTTTCCGTGCTCTTGTATTCAAATAGGCCAAAGGCCACCTCAATATTTGTCATCTAGCAAGTCATTTGTCATCTGATTAATATCCAGCCTTTCAGCTGGTTAGCCTTTGAAAGACTTGAAATGCTACACTTGTCGCCATGCTGAATGGAAACCACTCGATTTCTGGAGAGGTGTCACTCCCTCACACAGTGCTTTCAGCCACAGAATGTGCTGTGAGACTGATTTGTCACTTAGGCACAGGCCTGGTGCAGAACTGCTAATCTCTTTCAGATTTAAGAAGCTGTTTGTTGCCAGGACTTCTCTGCCAAAAGATAATTTTATTATACTGATAATCAGGTGCCCTGCAATAATAAAATGCCTGTTGCTTGTCTCCATACGAAGAGTTTCTTCTGACAAGCTTCTTAATATGGCAAACCATTTATGTTATGGAAAAGCAGAGCCTTTTACTGAAAAGTACCAAAAAAATCTTATCTTAACCTAGAAGTGAAGAAAGTGCAATTACTTAACTTGTTTCTGAAGTCTGACCTCTATACATAATAGATTTTCTAGCATAGCAATGAATTTTATATTGCAATTACAGGATAGAGCAAGTCTATGCTATAATTTGTAGCTGACTGTAAAATAAGTGAGAGATTCATGTTAACGTGGTCAAATAATTAATATGTTCGTAACAGCTGAAGTGGTTGGGCTAGAGTGACAGGCACCTGAAATAGCATTCAATGTATTGCTATTGCTAATTACAATATTGTTCACTATGTTGATTATGTTCCACTAACCTTGTTAACTAGTCCTAGCAGCACTGTGTGCAACACAACAGTCAGGGCACCATGGCTCCATGTGTAGCTGATGCCATGTCACTGGACACAGCTTGTCCCTGTGCTCTTCTCCTCCATGAAGAGCACTCCAAGATTTTCCCAGAATGCATGCAGTAGGCTACGTGAAAGGTATGGATACTTAAACACAAATGACAGATGGTTATCTTCTGACAAACTTGCTCTAAGTATACTCTTTAATCTTCTTTGGAAAAATAAATTAAAAAAAAGATGAGAGAACACAGTAGCTTAATTACAAAATAATGTTAGGTTTAGTGTAGATGAAGCCACGGTTTCATCCTAGAGTTTGTGGTTTTCTTTTTTTTCTTTCGTGGTCTTGAGTAATCCTTTTCTTAATATTCTTCATAAAGACCTAGAGCACTCCTCCTTGATGTGATTTCAGTGGAGTTCTATCTCTCCTGCCATATTCGCGTAGAGATACCACACATTAGGTCACTGCATTTTGTAAGCCTGATAGATCTCCTACATGATGCATTCATCTGCTACTATGTTTCACTCTCTAAGCTCTATGCAAAAAATCACTGTGCCCTGTCCTTGGCAGTTCAAGTCCTGGAATTTTTCCTGCTTTTGCTGGCACTGTAACCCAATCACAATTTGTCTGAAAAGACCCTAGTGGAATTCTTAGGTGGATTTTATTTATTTATTTATTTATTTATTTATTTATAATTCTTGGATGTGGAGGTTTCTGGTACACTGCTCTGTAAACTTATTGCAAGCCCTGTCTTCAAGTAATGTTCTTATTTTTTAAGGGTATAGGCCATAACAAAGGAATTGCATTTATAATATCTTCATTGTTTCTGAGAATTATCTTGGCAGTGTTGCATTTTAGGATCTGTGAACTTGACTGACAAAGGCTGGGTTACCTGCCACTGCAGACAGAGGTGACTCACTGGGGTTTGTATAGCATGAGCACTAACAAATGACTTCCAACATGCCTGGGGCTCCCTGTCTGCTGCTCTGTGGTTAGTCTGAAAACAACATGTATTCTGAAGCAGAGAGAGGGATGTTGAAATAAAAAGAACGAGATAGCAACAAACTCAACTTACAGTTTGGGTATCTGTTTTTCCTGGTTTTGAATGACTCTAGTAGTARTAAAGTTTAGTTTAATTTACTTTACAGAGCTACACCCTGCAATCCTTAATCTCAGAACATCTTTCGAAAAAGAAGACCAGTCAGTGAGATAGGATGCTGACATGGATGAGGATCACAAGAGCTAAATTCCACCACAGCAGCAAGGGATGCTGTCAGAGCATGCAGGCAGTAGGAGGGGAGTAGGAGGGTAAGGGCACTCTGTGAACTGATAAGAGCGGATTAAGGACTTGGCATTGAGCAAACCATTAGATGAGAAGGACGTTATTAAGAAAGGCAGAGTGAGGAATCTCTGCTAATGCTCTTTCTGCTCTAATGAACTGAGTGCTGTTGAAAATGGTTATCAACAGTGTGTGCTCTCAAGATGGTGCTGAAAACCATCTACTAGGAAGGACAAGATGTTTTTTGGTGTTATAAGAAAGCATGAGTGACTCTTGCTGACACTTACGCTCCAAAAGAGTTGCATGTGGATCTCACTTTCTCTCTCATGGGAGGCAGAAGGAAGTATACAAACTAGTAATATTCAGTCTGCTGTTTCAGACCTGCTTCTAAGGTATCCAGGCCATTTATATGGCAGGGACATCTTTAAGCACTGATTATCTTGGCCTAGACCATCTCTGCCTCCTTTCCTCTGCTTTCTTCCAGTGGAAGACCTCGGTCCAAGGTGGGGGTTGAAGTTGGGGCAGAAGGGGGAAATAGGCAGACAGCTAATGTTGAAAACAGTTTTGCTATGCTTAGATCCTGCAGCTTTTTCTTTCCCCCTATTGTTAAATGTCATTGAATACCAGCAAAACAGGAAACTGCTTCCTCCAGCCTCTGACCCAGTGAATATAGTGCAGCTGCCAGTTGTTCAGAGTGGCCTCTCCACACCACCCTGTTCCTAGAAAGTATCTGGGCATTTGGAGGAGTGTTAGGGAATAGCAACAAATGCAAGCAAAGCTTGAATAAGCAGGTAAACTTGGCAGCTCATAAAAGAAGGGAGTTGTGCTGGAAATATCTGGTGCTAACAGTCAAAACTGTCACTGTTTTTCCAAAATTAGGGCTTACAGAAATAAGAGCAATAATGTCTAAGCTAATCTCTGTCACCTCGCTCATCTTGTAACTAACCTAATTGTCTCTTTGTTGTGCTGTGCAGCCCTTGCATCAGATAGCCTCACTCTGGGCTGGGAAGAAGCTATTGTTTTACAGGCACTGCAGCTCGTGTTGTGATCCTCCGATCTCAGAAGTCCAGCCAGGTCTTATTTGGTTAGGAGGTCTCAAAGGAGACAGGAAATGGTGCCCGTGAGTTGGTAGGTGACCCTTTTCTTCCTGAGAAAGCAAGACCCCACAGTATCAAGAGAACAGATGCTGCCGGGGGTTCTGTTGAAGAGAGTTGAAATAGAGGACATCAAAGACTTTGTGGCTCCATTTATAATTACACATTCCCTAGTGTTCACTGATATCAGGGGCAATCTCATCCTCCTTAACGTCATTCTGCTGACCTAGAATTCCCTTTGACTTTTTTTTAATATGGTCTGATATTCCTCATTCTATCCCCTCAGTACTTGCATAGGAAAAAACAAAAACAAAAAAMCTCCCTGCAGCCTCACTGGGAATGTCTTGAGGAATTTTTTCTCAACTGCATTTCTGTGTTTTTGAAAGTAGGACACATTAATGTGAAAGAAATGATGCTCAACCCAATCTCTGTCACCTCATTACTCTTAAGCTCTAACTTAATTAATGCTTTGCACAGTTTTTAACCAGACATTCAGTGTCTGCATATAAAATTGAGTGATGACTAGATACCCTCTTTCTGCTGGGGAGATGAACTGTGAGGTTTGGTAGATATCATTTCTAGAGCACCAAGAAGGTACATCGTATTTTTCAGCTCTGATCCTGCACCACCAAAGTTCAAAGACGATTTGMGAAGACTGAAACCAGGATAGAATTCCGTATCACAAAAATTGCTTAAAGCTAATAGCAAAGTTTTAACCCCAGTGAGTTTACAGTTTGCAGCTCCAAAGACAGATATTAATGGCTACTAAATACTGATTTCTTGTATGCCAATATGATTTTATTGATGCCAGTGGGACTGCAAGGAAGAATTTGATGTTTTGTTTTCAGAAAGCCTTTGAGATCCTTGAGTAAAAAATTTTTATACAAAGTGAAAAGTACTTCTAGTGATAACTCTTGTAGTCTTATAATACTAGCTGCATTTCGTTCTCCTTATATCTGTGGATCTTTTGAGAAAGTGGTATTCTGGCTGCAGATCTGCCAGGACATCTTTGTAGCTGCGAAATCATGCAGTACATTGCATTTGCTTTTCTAATGAGTAATAGAAAAGTTAGCAAAATGGAAGAAATTTCCTGGGATATGTCTGAAACCCTGGCAAAAATCACTCCTGGTTCAAACACAGGCCAGAGTCTCCCATTTGGGTAGCCATGTCTTATCCCAGTAACCCTCAAAAATATAAATGCGGCRCACACTGAAACTTCATTTCACATCCCTAGAACTTTGCATTATGCTCCAGTTAAGAGTACTAAATAATGAGGTATTACTATCAAGATATTATACTTCTGGCCATGGGAGTAACTGGGGGTTTGACCACTCCAAATGTCTTGGTGTTGTAAGGCTGTGAACACATTCTGATTGATTTTTGTTTACTTTTGTAAACGAGGATCTCATTTTTCTGGATTCAAAACCGATGCTATTGTTAGGTCATTTTTAAAGACTCCTTCCACCATGCTGTAAAGCATTCTCAGCCATACAATCTCTAGTTGATATATTTGTGCAAAGTACAGTGTGATGTTTCTTCCCAGTGGCTGCAACATGCAGTTCCTGATTCAGAACGGAATTTAGAAAAAGCAGCAGCCAGGGTCTGCTCAGCTGTATCGCCTCACAGGTGGCACTGTTTCAGAACAGGCTGTTCTTTGCACTTCCCTATCCTCTGTTCATAACTGAAAGCTATCACTACAAATGTACTGTCAAAACACAGTGTGGATGCCCCATGCTCTTTTTTTTTTTCCTTTTTTTTTCCTTTTGTTCATCCAATCATTTTGCTTCAATGTTTTGTACTGTTTTTCGAGGTTTATGAGATTTTGCTTGACCTGCCCTAGCCTTTTAAATGCACACACGTCTGGTGACATGTTGCTTCTTCTCCCTAGGCCTTTCCTCCTGTTCCGGGAGTTAATTGAATTGCWTCTTTAATTTCCCCTTTCCCAGAGTATGCCTCGCATGGCTGCATTTTTCATATATTCATTATACTGTATACATGTCATTGCATAGAAAGTATTATTTCCACTGCATTGTCGCACAGGGTGAGCTGTGCTGCAGGGTTTCCTTGGAGAGCACAGATGACACCATCAGTTGTACTAATAACCAATTCAGCATCTGGGCTGCCTTAATTTTGGCCTTTTTGTCAGATTTTTGTGAGAGAGGCTGTCACAGAGGCTTCTCACAAAATCATTTAAAGCATGCATGAAACACTTAACAATACAGTAAATATATACTCCATGTCTTCTCTGACAACTTAGAGAACCTTTCTAAAATCRAAAGAGTACTTCAAATCCACAAAATCCCCTCCCTTTCAATGCACAGTCTTTTTGTGTCTCACTCCATATAGGGCTTTGGTTTTCACTATAATAATAACATAGTGCATTAGAGTTTTAAGAAACATACCTATTTTCTGGTCTCCCTCACAAAATATAAATCACGGTTAACATTGCTGTTACACAGTTGAAGTCAGTATCTGTTGAATTTAAGGCAACAATTAACCTATCTTTAAAAATAATTTTGTGTAAATAATACTATATTAAATAAAATAGGTATTCAGTAAGACAGACAATTAAAAACAATTAGAAATGTCTAGGATGGAGCTCAGAGTATATTACCTGGATCCTAAGACATGAGAGAAGACTCTTGTGTTGCTTAGAGAGCTTTTCTTTGGAAGCTGACCATCTCACCAGTGGCTTAGCAGCTTTCTGGTGGCATATCCTGGTCTCAGGAAGGTCTTTCTAAAGTGCACTCTTTAGTTCTCTACCAGAACCTATTACATCGGTAGTGCGAATCTCTTTCCTTTTCATTGTAACTGGCTGAACAGATAAGTAATACTGCTTTGTGCACATCTATCTTGTACAATAGCTCTCTGATCACTCTTTCCTTCCATGTCCTTGATTCCTTTTCGTAAGAGCCACCTATAAAGGTTTAGGACATGATCTTCAGACTGACATTCACCTGTATCCAGGTAACCTGCTACGTGCTTTGCTTGAAATCTATCTAGCACTTGTAAAAAGAATAATTGTTCCTTGCTCTTGTCTGAATTTTTCTTCTGTATATTCCTAACACTGAACTTSAGGGTGTTTCGGTAGCTGTTTCAGGATTAATTGTCTTTCTGTCCAAGCAGTTCACTTAAATGTTCGCTCTAGAATGGTTTTCCTTTGCCCATTAGTCTCAGATCTGGTGAGGCAGTGAGGTGCTAATGATAGACGGGGGAGCGTGTGTTGGGGGGAAAGTGTTATGATGGCTTTTGCAATAATCCTGACTCTTTTTCCTGTGCAGAGTTACACCTTGACATGGTGCGCTTCAATTCACAGATCTAAGGGAATTACCAGAATGATCCATTTGTGAATTGTGGGCCATTATCTGTTATTAACTCATCTTGAGTACTGTGGTGAGCAAACTGTAAATTACAGTGTGTTATTACATTTCTGCTCACTGTGGTGTGCAGCAGCTGAATTTGTGTGATAGTCCATAATGAGAAGTATTTTTTTCTAGCTAATTCAAATAGTTCTTTGCCAACCTCTACTAAAGTTGATCAAAAATTTAATTTAATTTTGTTTCTCTGCTTCCTGCCCCTCCCACCACATGTAGCAGACTAGAAGATTTCATTGCTGTTTCTCTTCAGTACATGCTTGCTTCCAGGAAAACTTGGAAGCACAGCAACAACCTCCTCCAGTTCTCTGCCAGGTTTCCTTTGAGATTTAATGATTCAGGTGGCTTCATTTGCTAAATTTTTGCCAAAAAAAAAAAAGGATTTCTCTACTGACAGCATATAATAAAGTGGAGCAAACAGGACCAGGACGGCTGGTAGGAGACTTATTTTTATTGCCTGGTCCTAGTCACATGACAGATCAAGTTACAAAATACTCATACCATTGCCAGCTCTCAGGATCCACCAATTCCTCTTGCTACTGTTTTAATCCAAATTATCTTTTTTTTTTCTTTCTTTTTTCTTTTTTGTGAGGGAGGGGGCACGGGCAGGAGGGGAGCTACTACATTTGGGCAGCTGGGAGAGCAAAAGCAAGTATATCATGATTGGGAGTATTCCTTTAGTGTTTGTTCAGCACTTTTCACCAACTGAGTAGTTTATTCCCTCTGAGTGTTGGCAGCCTTTGGCAAAATGAAAGCAATGTCAGCATTCCCCTGTTCCATCTATTTTTTTAGAAGAAAATCATTTAAAATATTCAATTTTCACCTTGTTTTCATGATGAAGCCTTCTCCACTGGTTGAAATGTGACTTTCTGATTGAAAAAGCAACTTTTAGGGTATCTGAACACTTTTACAAATTGGATTTCACAAAAATGTTTGCCATTCATGAAAATAAGCTTACAAAAAAAAATAGAAAAACCTTTGAAACAGATTGAATTTCTCAGGGAAGGAAATCCAGAAGATTTTGCCCACTGGTGGAGCCATTTCTCTTAGTAGTGGTGAGATGCAAATATTTTCTGAAAAACTGCCGATAAAACAGTGCATTTGAAGAAGGTAATTCCATCCAAATTTTCAGAGTTCTGTTTCAGAACTGCAAAATCCTCTATTAACAAGGAAGGCTGTCCAACATGTACAAAAGCAATCCCAGTAACACGTTGTGAACAAGCAGAAATTGTAAGCTGAAATCTATCACTCCTGCACAGTAATGACAGTTACAGTATTTGCACATCTGTGAGAACTCGCACTAAGAAAAAAACCTGAGTCCTTTAATTCGTGATAGGTTTTTGACAAATGTCAATCATTGTCAAGAAGAATTGAACTGTCAGATCGTTCAGTGGAAGTTTGCTCCATTTTTTTTCTGAGAAGCTCAGAATACCAATCATCTTAAGATATATACTCTCCAAAACCATGCTTTTCTAAGGCCTTCTGTTGTTTTAGATGCCTAAACTATGTAATTTATCATATGGCCAAAATATATATGCTATTACTCCATAAAGGTTTGAAAGTTTGTCCCCTGGTTCGTTCTTTTTTCCTGTGTCTGGAGCCTGTGGCTGATCCACTTGTGGTTTCTTCTTGCTTCTTCACTCTGAAATATCTGCTTTCCTCCCTGAAGCAGGAGTCTGTCCTTAGAAACCTGTTTCTTCACAGTTTTTTCCCCTTTGTCCTTTTCTCCAGCTTGCAGCAGTATCTGAAACCTTGGCACTAGAGATTCCAGCAAGGCCTATCTTACCTAAATAGGTAGATTCCCAAGACTTTGTATAGTCTCTGATGCCACARCTACTTCAAGATACCTAGATTAAAATGGGCATGGTTATGCCTATAGCACACTGMAGGCACACCTCAGCAACAGAACTGACCCCTAATAGATGATGATGATGATTTTCATGCAAAAGGAGGGGGAAGGATGGGACTCCATGGTACTCATGCCACAGGCATTAATGTTTTGTTGCATAAAACGTATAGAAAATAACGTATCTTTCTTCATATTTATAAGCTATGGTSCAGGAAAGTTATGAGACTGGTTCAAGGCCACACAAGAATCCTCTGGTGAATTCAGGGGTCAGAATTCAGATGAGAGTTGTAGTCCCAATGTTTCAGCTTCAAGACCACCCATCTTCTCTTTTGGCAAGCATAAGTATAATGCATTTCTTCTGTATTCCAGTGTCTGTGATCATGAAAGTTTCCAAGAGGGAGTATGTTGCAATTGTTTGAGCTTTTCCATTTCTGTTCTTTCACAAGCTGCCTATAAAAATCTGCAAAACTACTGCACAGTCCTCATTCAGATCTCTTAAAAATTCTACCATTCTCTTGATTTCTGAAAAGAAAAATCGCTTGTAATTAGGAGTTTATGACTGCTCCTGCAACTGGCCAGCATTGGAGGAAGGACATGKTAACAGTGGCTTCTTGCAGCCACCTGTCTTCATTTGTTGTGGACACAGATTGTAAGTTTTTAGGGGCGGGTACCTTCACTTTCTATAACTGTGCAAGGCTTTGGCCTGCCAGTACTGCTGACCATACTATTGATGATGTCCCCCTACAATGCTGGTTTTCAGAAAACTTGAATAGCATACATTCATTGCATAAGGTTTTATGAGATTTTTGTGGTATGAGAAACAATGTAAACTATTTTTCTCTGTCGTTCCCCTTTAACTTCAAATATTACAAGTGAAAAAACACCAGGAGGATAAAAACTTCCACAGTTAAAGAAAGGTGTTAATTTAATAAACTGCTAGACTTGAGTAAACCATGTTGTGCTTCTTAGGATTTGTTTCTTTATGCTGTAGGCACAGACATTTTATTTCTGTATGTGCAATAACAGCACCCTCTACTGCCTCTTGGTGAATCTGCAAAAAGACAGAGATGATTGTAAACTCAAGAAAAGACTTTGAGAGTGACTGGACCCACAGATTCTAGAGTGTCGTTTTATATATGAAATAACATCGTCACCATGAAAATGCTGATGCCAGAAGGTATTTCAGCTCTGTCTAGAACTGTACTTTTAACTGCTAAATGAAGAATTTGAATTCTTTAGGGGCTCAAGCATCTTTCAAATTGAGAACAGTATTTTCCTTGTTATCTGTATGTAAGGAATTATCTTCCACTTCTGTTAGGTTTATGAATGGGGAAAAAAAACAGTTTTCCTAATGAGAAATAGGAAAAGGCACTAGATCAGATGTTACTTTGTACTGTGTGTTTATAGATGAAGAAAACTTAACACTTTCCAGAATATTGCCCTAAGGAGCTTCAAGTGTTATAGATGTGAAGTGTTCTCCCTCCCCACCCAAACACTGCTTCCATCGTCCAAGCCTACAGCCAGCCGCACTCAGCAGCCAAGATCCTTTGCCTCAGTCATTTCAGTCATCGCTAGAAACGATGCCCAGCTGCATCTGTGTTTTCATGTGGAAGCTCACGCTAGGGTTTATGAGCGATTCCTGGTTTCTCGTAAAGCCTAGATTAAAGYGACTTCAAAAATCCACTTCAGTAAATTGGACATAATTGGAAAGGCTGGTTTGTAGCCTTTCCTTACAACCTGTGCAGGGTCCTGAGAAACATCGTAGCTGGTTTTGGAGTGGGAAGAGCAACAAACAGATGYGGCTTATGCACCAGGGGCTAATGTTTGCGAGTCGTTCAGATCATGAGTTTGGACTGGAAAGGGTACTGCTGTAGCAGCAAGGCYACATGGCTGAGAGGATGGCGCTGCTGGGTAAGCGCAGGGTTTTGAAGCGGGCCTGAGACCACGCAGTTTTTGCCAGCCCCGCACACAGGAGTGGAACAGTGCACTGAGGTGCTATCACACACCAGCTTCACGGCGATTAAAGCTTCAGTGGAGACACACGGGAGCGCGAACGGCCTTTCCGCTCCAGTGCCCCTCTCTGTGCCCGTCAAGCAGCCGCCCAGGGGCGGCGACCTCGCYTCACGGCCCCCGCGGTCCGCGCCAGGGCAGTGCAGG
>NW_028187023.1:1017571-1061302 GCF_003343005.1 Rhea americana | reverse complement strand
GTCGTGGCGGTGCCGGGGGAGGGGGGAGCAGAAACACGGCGGCTGTGGCAGGGCCGGGGAGGGGAGGTTTAAACCTCCTTTTCCATCGCCTGCAGCTCGGGGCGGCCGCCCCTGGCTGGCAGCGCATCGCTGGCTTTTCCGTGTGGGGAGACGTGTCGGTTCTCCTTCTCCTGGTCAGTGCTGACTCCCGGGTGATACAGAGCGACTTGCTTTGTGGTAACAGCGCCATCGGAACGAGGCAACGCGCAGCAGTTACTGTGCTCTGCAGCGAGCAGAAATAACAGCTTGTGCGGTGGCCTTCAGCCAAGGATGGGGTCTCTTTTTCTTGCAGTTCCTGACAGAGCTTACAAGACTCTTTCAGAAGTGCAGAACTTCGGGCAGTGTTTTCATAACACTGAAGAAATGTAAGTTTTAAGTTTCCTATCAGGTTAAAGCGATATTGCTTTAAATTGAATTTTTGACGTTGCTAATATCTTTATTAAAAAAGATAGGTAGTCTTAAGTTGGAGTATCTAAAAACAAAAGTGTATTGGCAAAATAGTCAAATTAGTTGCAGCATTAATGATCATAAAATAAGGTTGTATTTTCAATTGTCAGGCAATATGGAGACTTTCAGATTATTAAAACAGTAATTGAATATGTTCATCTTCAGAATTCTGAAAGAGAAGTACAGTATTGCTTTCATTTGCTTATATTTCTTAGGGAAGTTCTGGATAGCTCACCATACATGAAAAGTCAAGCATCATAGGCTGCAGTTTGAAGTGCATGTAAAACAGTGCTGCAGAAACAAGCGATTTCTACAGTTTATCTGTGTTGTAAGGATTTATATTGTTCAGTGGGGTATTTTGGGGGCAGATCTGGTTTATGAAGCAGGTGTTGCTGGGGCCACAGGGAAAGAGACTTCTGGAACAATGTGGCAGCAGTGTCACCTTAGATGTTCTTAGATTCTAGGGGTTTTACAAATCTCAAGAGTTATTTTTAACATCTCAGTCAGGAGGTGCCCAGTGATTTTARAGAAATGTGAGCTGACATTTTTTTTCTTTCTATACAGATGACGGTCGAACAAAACCAGTCCCACGCAAAGGCCATGTAGAAAGTTTTGAACCAGCAGACAATAAGTGTCTTCTAAGAGCAACTGATGGAAAGAAGAAAATTAGTACAGTGGTAAGTGACAGCTTCAGATCAGAATGATTAGCAGCCCTGCTTTGCTCTGATGTAATGTCCCATATTGTAAGTGAAATGTCTTTTGATCTAACTTTTATGCAAATTAACTTCTTAATACTATGAAAAAATTGTATGATAGCTAAACACAGCTGAAACTTGGATGCCAAAGGGTTAAAATTGCTAATGTCTTATGCTTATACTTCACCTCAGCTGTTATAGATGGTGCAACTGAAGTTGTTACAGGTGGTGTAACTGATTATTCACTCTGTATGTATACTGGATTTTGTTTCAGAATGGTATTGCTGGACAGCAGAAAGGGACTGTGCCTGTTGTCAGCAATCTTGGCTGCCATGTTCTGGGTGAAATTCTCTGGAGGGATGGGGGAAACTGCTTTGAGAAAGAGGGATGACATAGGGAAAGGACACAAGACAGGTGGTGTGACTCCAAGGAGAAGAAAGGTACAGGCCAGCTTCAGGTGACACAGGTAGCTTCATAGAATCATAGAATCAGCAAGGTTGGAAGGGACCTCTGGAGATSATCTAGTCCAGCCTCCCCACTCAGCAGGGTCACCTACAGCATGGTAGACAGGGTTGCATCCAGGCAGGCCTTGAAGATCTCTAGAGAAGGAGACTCCACAACCTCTCTGGGCAGCCTGGTCCAGTGCTCCGTCACTCTCACAGGGAAGAAATTCCCCCTYGCGGTCAGGCAGAGCTTCCTGTGCTTCAATTTCTGCCCATTGCCTCTTGTCCTGTCACACGGGACAACTGAAAAGAGTTTGTCCCTGTCCCCTTGACACCCTCCCTTCAGGTACTTGTACACRTTGATAAGATCCCCCCTCAGGCTTCTCTTCCCCAGGCTGAAGAGGCCCAGCTCTCGCAGCCATTCCTCATAGGGCAGGTGCTCCAGCCCTCTGAYCATCTTYGTAGCCCTRYGCTGGACTCTCTGCAGTAGCTYCATGTCTCTCATGTAGTGGGGAGCCCAGAACTGAACACAGTACTTGAGATGACATCCAGGATGAGCTGTTCCATCACCTTTCCAGGGAYGGAGGTGAGGCTGATGGGCCTATAGTTGCCTGGGTCCTGCTTCTTGCCCTTTTTGAAGGCTGGAGTGACACTGGCTTTCTTCCAGTYCTCAGGCACCTCTCYGGTTCTGCAGGACCTTTCGGAGATGATGGAGAGCGGCCTGGCAACAACATCCACCAGCTCCCTCAGTACCCRTSGGTGCATCCCATCCGGGCCCATGGATTTGTGGATGTCTAGCCTGCCCAGAAGGTCTCTAATCCTTTCCTCCTCAACTGAAGGAAAGTCTTCCCTTCTCCAGACTTTCTCCCTCATGTCCAGGCTCTGGGATTCCTGAGGGCTGCCCTTAGCAGTGAAGACTGAAGCAAACAAGGCATTCAATAATTCTGCCTTCTCTGTATCCCTTGTCGCCAGGGCCCCTGCCCCATTCAGTAGCGGGCCCACATTTTCCCGAGTCCTCCTCTTGCTGCTGATGTRTTTGAAGAAGCCCTTCCTGTTGTCCTTGACATCCCTTGCCAGACTCAATTCCAGCTGGGCCTTAGCCTTCCTCGCAGCATCTCTACCTACTCTGGCTGCATTCCTGTAATTCTCCCAAGCAGCCTGTCCCCTCTTCCACACTCTGTGTATTTTCTTCTTCTGTCTGAATTTGGCCAAGAGCTCCTTGCTCACCCAGGCAGGTCTCCTGCCCCTTTTGCTGCACTTCTTACTCATAGGGATGCACCGCTCTKGAGCTTGGAGGAAGTGGTGTTTGAATACTAGCCAGCTCTCCTGGACTCCACTTCCTTCTAGGGCCTTAACGCATGAGACACCACCAATTCGGTCTCTGAAGAGCCTGAAGTCTGCTCTCCTGAACTCCAGGGTTGCAATCCTGCACGTTGCCTTACTTCTTTCCTGCCAGATCCTGAACTCCACCATCTCGTGGTCACTGCAGGCCAGGCTGCCCCCAACCTTCACATCTCTAACCAGTCCCTCTCTGTTAGTAAGGACAAGATCTAGCAGGACACCCTTCCTCGTAGGCTCCTCCACCATCTGTGACAGGAAGTTATCATCAATGCCTTGCAGGAGCCTCCTGGACTGTTTGTGCCTTGCTGTGTAGTCCYTCCAGCAGATGTCAGGGTGGCTGAAGTCTCCCATGAGAACAAGGGCCTGTGATCGTGAGGCTACCTCCAGCTGTCTATAGAAGGCCTCACCAACTTTCTCTTCCTGGTTGGGTGGCCTGTAGTAGACACCCACAACAGTGTCCCCCAGTGCCCCCAAAGGGCATGGCCTGCCCTTTGATCTTCACCCATAAGCTCTTAACTGCCTCCTCCTCCTCCCACCATAGGCAGAGCTCGCATTCCAGTTGCTCTCTAACATAAAGAGCAACTCCACCACCTCGCCTTCCTGGCCTGTCTTTCCTATAAAGCACATATCCATCCATGGCAGCATTCCAGTCATGTGAGCTATCCGACCATGTCTCCATGACTGCGATGAGATCATGGCCCTGCAATCGCACACAGATCTCCAGCTCCTCCTGTTTGTTCCCCATGCTGCGTGCATTGGTGTACAGGCATTTTAAAGAGGTGGTCATGCCTGCAGGTTTCCCAGGAAGGGTGTACAGGGGTCCCCCATAGCCATGTCCCAAACACACATCCACAGCTGCATGCACCCATTGGAGGCGCCCCCAACCCAACTTGTGTTTCGTTGTCTACCCTATCTGTGTGACACCCCCATCCCTGCTCCTTCCTGTCGGCCTAGATGGTTGGCTAAAGGTTGTTACGACCCAGGAAACAATTGTATGTTCCCAGACTGAAACAAGACAAAATGGGTCCATGTTTCCTGCCAAGAGTGTGCGTAAATGGGGTAGACTCGTCTAAGTCTTAATTCCACCTAGCATACCTGAATTGCTTTTTTACAGAGATATTTGTATTTCAGAAAATCTTAACTTTAGATGTAGAAAACCTGATGCGTTCACTTTAAATGAGAGATGAGGAAAGGTTGTAATTGATTTTTTGGGATTCCATCACAGAGGAGAACTAATGAAAATACTACTTTGAGAAGGAGTGGAGAGAAAACAGTCTATAGTATGTTACCCCTGTGCTTGCATCTCCACAAAAAATGTAGATACGGCCCTACAGTRAAACAAAACCTTCCTTAGAATATTTTTCCAGCTTTTCTCCATTTGAAAAAACATGAATTTTGGGGGAGAATTCTAGAGGATTTTGCTCATTTAGTGAGGAGTGGTTTTGATTTTCTAAATTAGTGAAGGCCTCTGACATGTCAGTTCAACCTACCTAGCACTGAATGTGGTGAGTTGGTCCAGCTGCTGCTGAAGAGACTAGATGGTCACTGATGAGTAAATGTGTATTGATATTTAGTTTATAATATATGCCAATTTTTTTCTTGATTAACCTCCAGTATTGCTTTTGTAGGTGAGCTCAAAGGAAGTAAATAAATTCCAGATGGTAAGTTTTGTATGCCTTTTATCTTCCTTTTTTGTAGGTAGTGGGGAGGAGTAGTCAGTAGGAAGCACTGGATAGCTGTGATCTGTTATCTTTCCCGCTAGCTGTGAATGGGTTGATTCAGTACTAAGGTGGCATACAGATTCATCTTAAGACTGTCTGTCTGCACTTGTGTAAAAAAAAAAAAMMAAMMAAAAAAAMCCCACTGTTGTATGTTAGCTAACTTTTTGCACAAGAGCATGATTCTATAACTGAGAATTGAGAGAATGCAGAAACGTATCTGTGAGTAGTAAGTTACATCTAGTGTATTGTCACACAAGTGTGTGTTCTTTCAATGATTCAACTGTTCTTTCAGGCATACTCAAATTTGCTGAGAGCTAACATGGATGGCTTGAAGAAGAAAGACAAGAAAAGCAAAAACAAGAAGAGTAAAGCAACGCAGTGATGGAACAGTGACCTACTATCACTTCAACAGACCAGACCCTTGCTCAAAGCAAAGTCCATTTCCTTTTGAGTTACTTGTCTTTGGCTTTCCTTCCAGCAGGATACTGGGATGTGATCAGTACTTGTGTTTAAACTGAAAGCCAAAAGTGCTTTCTGTGGATTGCTGTATGGCAGGAGTATTTATTTACAGGGTTATACTGAAATAGCTTTACACTCAACTGCCAACTAGTTTTGTACTTACACTGCTGTTTGTTTTGTATTATACAAATAKGCAGTGTAAAACCCATTTGGGGAGTAACACAGGGTGAAGAGAAATGCACAATAACATGAGCAAAGTGATGCTAAAACTGGAGTCTCAGTGACAGTTGCCCAATTTTATAGATAAGCCTCAGTAATACCAGGGAGAGTGGGTGCCAACATATTATCAGGAACAGCAGCTTTCCTGTTTATATCTTACTTTGAGGCACATGTCTACATGATGCAGTGCAGATATCCATAAGGTAGTATGGTGCCTGAGCTCTCACAGAGCTAATCAGCTGTGTCTTTACTCCATGCTGATAAGAGCTCTGCTGAGTGTAGCATGGGTTGGGGGAGGGCAGGACTCTGCACCATGTTCCATTTAGACATGCTTAAAACTGCTCATGTCAACAGAACTTTTTTTTTTTTTTAAAAAAAAGCTTCATCCTTCAACATATTCAGGGATCTGATTTCCCCATACTTCACATCTTAAAGTAGTAGCGTCTTCATAGAAGCAGATGTAAAAGCTGAATATTTAATTGTTCCTATTAAACACAATGAGAAATGGATGTGGTTGTAATGACTGATGTTACTTGCCTCAGCGAACAGCTAGGAATGACAGTTACCTGGGCATACGGGACTGACTCGCTCTTGATGCTACTCTGAGCGTTGCTGTTGCAATTTTTGCAGTTAGTTATAAGAAGTTTGGGGTTTGTCTGTAGAGCTGCTACTTCACATATTTTAACTTTGCCCTCCCATTCACTGCAAGAAAAAGGCTGAAAACATAGGAGGTATTTGATAATGCAGTGAGCCTGCAGTGCTGAAGACAATCATTTAGGTAAGTCAGAGAATGAAGAAAAAGGAGGAGCAAAGTAGGTTAACAGCTGAAAGAGGAGAGAACATAAACACCTGTATGCTTCTGGAAATCCATATCTTTTCTGCACATTCACTCCTGTACTGTAACTAATTTGATGTAAAATACAGAGTTAACTAAGGCTGCTATAGTTCATCTTTAGATTTGCTTAGCTTCTTTTTTTTCCTGACATGCCTGTTACTACCGGGTATAGCTTTAACTATATACAGCCATATAGATAAATCTAAAAAGTCTCGACAGGGAAACTCTTAACTTCCTCATCATTTCTATGTCTGTCTTGAAATAAAAACTTAATCTGTCAACCCTCATGATGAAAGCTAACTCAAAAATTGTCATGCTTCTGAGCACCTGTAGGTTGCTATTTTTTCTTTAAATCCCTAGACTCAGGTCTTCCAAGTCTGAAACAAGCTTTTTCTGAATCAGGCCTGTCTTTATCTCCCAGGAGGCAGCTGCTTGATTTGAATATAAAATTGCAGGCACGACAAGCATAGGCAATAACTTGCAAGTAACTTAAAATCTTAGACCTATTTTTTATATAGAGATTTAAGATTAAATAGTAGTTTAAAAAAGTCTTGTAATATGTATTTCAAGACGCATTCACTAACCAAACCGTCTATTTTGCATGAAGGCCGCCTTCAAAAAAGTTGCTTAAAGCGGTCTTTTAGAGCTGAAGTTAATACATCCTCACTAATCCTTGAACAGAGCTTCTCATTTCAGTACTACTGTTGCAACATTGACATGACAGGCATTCTGAAAATATGTTGTAAGAAAAGTTTCACACCTGCACAGCTGGTAGTTTGCCTTTTGCATAATAAGGGGACAAGAATTACATGGTATCACATAGTGCTGGCTGTTGTCAGACTTTGCTCCTTAAATGACTATAAAACATTTATTTCCACTTTTTTTGAATACATTTACAATTTTATATTACACATGAAATTCAAGTTGGACATGTAAAAAAGGCATTTTAACAGCTTTCTGAAATTTTTATGCAAAAACACTTGTTGTCCGTTAGTGGAAGCATCTTTTAAAAGGATGCTCGAAGCACTAAAACAAAACCTTGTATTCATCTCGGTAACTGTACAGGATAAGTGCAGGAACCCTGCAGGGGGAAGGAAAGAGAGAGGATTTTTAAGTTTGGAACTACACATTCAAAAGCTACTAGAACAAAATGTGGCAAATCTTGGCAATAAGCTTGACAACAGCAAAGAATCAGTAGAAAAGTGGTAACTTTAGTTTTGATCGTCCCTGTGAATTCCCCCTTTATTCTCTTTTCATTTATCTAGCCCATTCAGCTTTTAATCAGTGATCTGTAGGCTATGGCTAAGCAATGCTTTGTAGGGGAGCACGAAACAGGAAAACTTCATCAGGAATGTGTAACATTCTCGGCCAGCATATTAAGAGTCTCTTGCTCAAAGCCCTGCAAGCTACAGAAAAGTGTTTTGATATTTATTTGCCTTAGTAAACATTAAACATGAAGTAATTTTGTTGCATCCTCTTGGAAAGAATCAAGTCAATTTTTAGTCTTATTTAAAGGTTACTTAGTAGTACTTTCAAACTGAACAGAAGTTTAAGAAAACAAATAAATGAAACTCATCATAGGATAAAAATACCAAGTCTCATTTAACTGTCCTAGTACATACAAGTTTAAAATTTGAGGCTTAAAACTGGATGTGCCTAGACAAGAGTGTTTCAGCCTTGCCAGAAACTGACAAGGAGGTTAAGAGTTCAATGTTTTTTGTACTGAGAAACAGGCTTTACTGTATGTGCAGGAAGAGTGTACACTGTATTCACTTAAAGTTGGCAGTCTATTGACTGTGTCAGATTCCATAGCATCCCACAAGTTAGAAGGAACTAAAGGTGCTCAAATTTTGAAAGTCAAGCTGAGTCAGTCCTTTGAGAAAACAAGATTATCATCTAGTAGTAGTATACACAAATGTATATGGTAGTACACATGAATGTAAACTGCACACAACTGTCTGCTGTTCAGTTTTATGAACAAAGCAGCAAATGAGATAATAAAATAGAATACATTTCAAAATCTCTTGAGAAGATTTCCAAAAATGTAGACTTCTGTTTCATGGTAGGGGAAAACAGTACTTAAAGACACATTTCCTTACTGTTTTTTCTTTCCTCCCTTACTGGCAGGAGTTAGGGRAATACAAATTAAGAGCAATTAATTTACTAAAGTTCAAATGCAAAAATAATTAGGAAGTTTTACATATCTAGAATAGCTTAACAAATCTACCTCTTTTCCATTTTGATACTGTAAATTTCATCACAAATTGCTTGTAGGTAAGAGGATCGCTGTTTTGGCCATCGTGAAATCACTTGTCTCACAGTAGCATCAAAGGTTTGTCTATCTCCATCAAACTAAGGAAAACAATTTCACAAGGAATATTGATACAGTATTATATTCTCTTCTGAAATAAACATTTTTTCAGATAGGATTCACTCTTCTGAACATTATGTAATGTCAATGCCCCAACTTAAACAAACAGCCTATCAAAAAGATAGGTTGTTTTTAAACAAAATTCATATAAACAACACTTGCAATTTGGGTTGTTTTCAGAAAATACATTAAGAATGAGACTTGTTAATGATCTTTACACAGTTTAGAAAAGAAAAAGTATGTACGAACTTTAGTATAATGACARTCAGAAGTGAATTAGGCAAGATGACCAGGCCGATTGTGTGTTCCATTTTTTGAAGTAAAATGTGATAAAATGCCTCTACTGTTTGGATAGACCGGATCAACTACGTATTTTGAAAATATTATATTTTCACTGAGGTCTGTATTACTAGCCAAGCACTGCTTCAGAGCAGTAGACATAAAACATGAATGTGAATACCAGATCCACCTCCAGGCCAGATGTCAGAGTTTTTTGGAGGAGTCGTCCTCTCTAATGAGATCTTCTGACTTTAAAGCCATTGCTCTCATTGCAGGAGGGAAAAGAACTTTTTGTTTTTTCTAATCAAGAGATTTCTGAGTTGTTAAAGTGGTCAGCAGAGTACTCATATATCCTCTATTTACCATGGTCTCACTAAGAGATTGTTCAGCTACTGTACTCAAAACAATTGCCTCTGTATTTTGGGTCCTCCTTCATTAATAGCTCCAAGAAAGCTTTTGTTAAACCTGCGTATCAAAGCTTACTGGTTTCTGAGAGGGAGCAGTAAGATTTAATTTAATTTAGTTATTCTTAAGAGAAACCTCAAGCTTTGGATTAAGACCTCCTGATGGTATCTGTGTATTTGGCAAAATGATTTTTCTAGCCTCATTCAAGCCCTTTGGCTAAAAAAGKCTTTGGAGTTTTAAAGCCCAATACAAACTCCTTAGGCCAGGAAGGAAAGAATATTTTGGGTGATCTTTACAYTCAACTCCATTCAGGTCGAAACTTAAAATCTGTTGTTCAATTAGGGTTTCAGTTAGAGTTTCAAAGACAATACTTAACTGCTTACCTCTAATGATAAGAAGTGTATCACAGTTTCTTTTGGCAGATCTATCTGAAAAAATAATATAAAAGAATCACATATTTAACAGTTCYTATTCCTGTTGTCAATTTTCCAACTTGAGATTATCTGTATAAAAAGGGAGTCAGAAATTCTGATTTCCACAGAGGAACCCATACTGACAGAACTGAGAATTTGCCAGTTTGCCAAGCTGTTCATGAAAGATTTCTTTAGAGAAAGCTACAAATAGGCAAACATGTTTGTTCTTTGAAAAGCATGTACCATTTTAAAGTTCTTTGTGATATGACCAGCAAAGGCTAAAAGTTATACACAAAAGCCACGTTGGTTTAAATGTAATAGCACATCTAGGAGGAACAATTTACTAAATTTTCTACCAATGTAGCTGGGATAAGTATAGCTTAAAATTTTACAACTAAACACTTGTTTAACAAGTATTTTATTCCGTGCAACTYCTTAATACCCACAATAGGAAATATTTTTCAAGCATCAAACAAACATGATGTGGGTCYTTATTTTAGCCAGTCTTTTGGTTATGTTTGCTATCTCTAAAGTAAGACTAATGGAAGTAATTTGTTCCCAAATAGCAATTGCATCACCCAATTCAATTAAGGGTTTGAAAGTAATGCATGCTTCTGCAAAATACTTACTGCTAAAATCTCAATCTCRCTTGTTTTCTGCTGCAGGCTAGAAATGAATGTCTGAAGTCTTGTTTGTATCTGCCAACAAAAGATGGGCAAAATTAAAAYGCATACTGCTTCTGTGACACAGGTTGGGAACATTTATTTTCTATTTGACAGATTATGAGAAAAAGAAGAGGCTGCTTCTAACACAACATATAGATTTGATCTTATTTAAGCTAAAATTTAAATTTAACATAACTTTTGGTAACAAATCCATAATAATCCTTGATRAATTGACAGCAAGGCGAGTGTGGCTGAACCACCCTTGCTGCAATAGGAAAGATTTGACAATATGGTACTATACTAAAGCAGAAAGTCAGAACTGCATGTTATGTTGTGAATTCTTGCATACGTAGATCAAAACCGCATTTCTATTTATGTGCATTAGATTAGTTTTCAGAGGAATGTGATACACTGGATATGTTGAATTGTCTCTAGCTAAAGGAAGATGACTAATCTGAGGGCAATTTCAAAGTATGTGCCTCATGCCTTGTAATGCTTTTTTCAGAGCAAACTATAATCCTGCAAACATAGCATCTTACAGAAACAGCTGCAAGAAGTAGGTTTACAAGAAGTAGGAAATTCTAGAACCACTGTCCACCTTACAGTGAAATTTCCATAATGACAGCTGTGCCACAGCAATGTTACAGGTAATCCCCAAGATCCTAAACATTAAAAAAAATTTTCCTCACCTTCCACCCTCTGTGTTGTTTCCAGTCTCTTTTATGAATAAAGAATAAACAGAATGTAAACAAGTAATTTATGTGCTATGGAAAATGTGAATTCCAACATTCCTTAACTTCTCAGGAATAATTCTTAATACTTATTTGATTTGTGTGYACATGTACCTGAATTTCTTGACGACGCCTGGCACTGGCAGATAATTTTTCAGGAGCTATAACACTAACATTAGGCACTATAAGAGTTCCATGAGAGTCAGACACACCTAAGATGCAAACATATAGTTTTGGAATACATTCTGTGTTCATACAAGAAATAACAAGAAGCAGGAAATTCACAAATATTAATCATCTAAGAACTATATAGCATAGGGTCCAAAGGTCACTAAAGAAACAAAGTCAGTCAAGTAGATAGGRTAGTGGAACATCTGCAAGTAGATTCCCAATTTGTGACTTTGGGAGCAATAAAAAATTTGGTATTTTAGATCAGTATTCCCTAAAATTAACACAAGGTTCCAAATGAAACAAAGTATTCTACAGAGAACTACAGTATATTTAATATCAAAAAGAAAAGCAATTAAAAGAAAGAGGCAATGATTAATGCTTAGTCCAATAGCAGATGCAATGAAAAAAAAATAGATCAGCAATTGCTTCTTTTGAAATCAAAGTTGTCACTTTAGTTAATCACAGAAAAAAACTGAGTTAAGTGTGGCAACCTCTGTCCCACTGTTATAAAAGAAAAAAATAAGTTTTTCTTAAACCAAAAACAAGAGAACACCCTATACAAGCATTTATTACAATTCTAAAGATAATTATCAAAAACCTCAAACCTTATTTTATGCACRTAGCAACTACTTAATTCTTTTTGTAAGCAAAATTCAGTTATCAGTAAGGAGTGCAAATCTGTGGTTAGCTATATAAAGGTATTCTCACTTGAAGAAAAAAAAAATCGGAGCAGAACAGTAGTTCAAAGGGCATGAGTCTCAAGACTCACAATCACAAACCATCATTTTTCATCAAGATGACATTTAACTTCTCTAACCAAAACATGTTCATGTTTTGCTTTTTTTTTCCCTCGCTCCAAAATCACTGCAGCAATGAATGCTTATATGGAGAATGTTCTATCTGTTGTTCTGAGCAATTATATTTTATTAGTTTGGAGAAAAATTCAGTTTTGGATTGCTCAGGACAACATTTGAGATCAGAATAAAGTGTCTCCAAGCAGATATACTACTGGAAAACATTTTATTCCTTTGTCTTTGGCAATACATTTAAAATTATGATCCAACAAATACTTCTTACAAACAATATTTCAACAGAGGCAGAAATTAACGTGTATTTTCTATAACAAGAGATAAAATACCTGAAATATTAGAAAATGATCCCTTTTGATTTTGTACTGAAAGATTATCTGAGGTTTCTCTAAAAATAAAAGAGAAAGAGAGGGAAAAAAATTTACATAATGAAAGAATATTGCAATAGCTCTGGGTTCCAGATTATCATACAAGTATCCTTATTTTACTCCAACAGTTGAAGAAATTTATGGAAATTCCCAGCACTTATCTGCATATTAGGTTTTCTATTCTGGAGCTGGTAGGAAAGCATACGAAAGAACTGCATTATAGAATCTCATCTAGCATGTCCAGCAGACTACACAAATAATCCAGTGCCAATAGTCCAGCAATCCTTAAGTTTCCCATGGATACAAAAAACTCCTGTGCTTCCTGTCCTCCAACAATGATCTGAATCCTATATGCTAGGAAGTAGTATAAGCAATATTCTCTCTGAATGTGAATTCAATCTACAACTTTTTAAGGATTTCTATGAGCTAATACTAAAGCATCAAAGTAATATTATTTAGTAATTATTAAATTACTGCAAATTAAAAGCAGCTTTCAATTACTAGTTTGAATCATTTTACTTTCCAAAATCTTATCCTTTATGGAATAAAATCAAAGTTTAAGTGAGTTTTTCTTAAAATTATTTAATCAAAATAGCATGCAACCACTTGTAAATTTGACTGCTAATGTTCACTTGTTATGCTACTTACCTACTACATCTTTCATCACAGATTTTAGTTTTCAGTTTCTGGACCAGGTGATCTACTAAGTCAGATTCTAAAATCCTTTTCTCCGTCTGTCTTTCCTTCTCAAAAGATTTCACCTATGATGTAATTCAGTGATTCTTAGATTGCTAATTCTTAAAACTACATGTGAATAAATGTCTCAAATTTAAAAAAACATTAAAAGTGAAGCAGCCAAAGGGAAGAAACTATCATCATTACCAAGCAATTATTGCCAATTAAATCTTTGATTTAATTAGATGCTTTTGCAACCAATTTCCTATGCATTTCCAAAACTTTAACTTGCTTGGCTATTCRTGTTTAATATATGATAATTAATTTTGAAGAGAACAGTTTATAGCTGTAAGTATTACATTAATAAAAGCATATATAGATTTGGACTTTTTTTAGTTAAGGGATTATTCTGCAGTTGTGCTTGGTTTCCAGTTTGCCACAGTTAGTTACAGTCAGACATTCAAACAATTTATCTGCTCCAGCTTTATCAGGAGAAGATCTATCAGTCACAATGCCATTCAACTTGTTATCATGCTCTTTGGTGGTTTTGCTCTGATAAAGCCATATTAAAAAAATGCTCTGCAAGAGTCTCATGGAAGGCATAGATACATCTCATTCTCATCATCAAAATCTACTTGTTCATAATGTTACTGGACAGTTATTTGTTCTGTTACAATGAGAAATGAATGAATAACCTGTTAGTAAATAGAAAATATTTTAGTAACACAGACTGGCTAGATCACAYGGCTGTGCCAAATCTTGTCAAATGATTACTTTTTTTCATTAAATTAATACAGATCTTTTTCATAATGATACAGAATCAAGGATATTTTAGAAATGTTCACTTCTTTTTTAGATTTACAGTTTGGTTATATTTGTTTTGTAACTGTAGAAAGCTGTCAACTGGAAAGAAGGCTGAGTCAATTCATTTCAAAGTTTCAAAGAAATCTGAGACAATGGAAAACTTCTTCCACATAAAGACACATTGATAACTTAAAGTGAAGCAATGTTTGCACTAACTTGAAGACTTTTTCTCCTAGTTAAGGAGGCTGATGAGTAASAGTGTAATGGAGAGACAAGAAGCAGACTTTTTCAGAATTTTCTACTACTTAGTAACTGAAACTGAACCTGAATTCTATCTACATCAATCTTTTATACAAAATGTAGTTTATGATCATATAAAGTGCAGAACAACAGATTATAAATCTGAAACACCAACAAACATCTTCCTGGCCCACGCTTACCTTTACRTGACTTCCTTCTTTATCAGACACAAGAGCCACATATGTAATTCCAGAGCATCTGCAATATTCCTGTAATTCTTCCTGGGACTAAGACAAGATGGGGTGGGGAGAATGGAACAGAAATTTGGCAGATTATAAAATGATCACTTACATAACTAAGTCTCCTGTCCTCAGTTAAAATAACTTGATATGCAGTAGGTGCACTGAGTATATCATCTTTTGAGTGAGGAATGCTTTATTAACAAGTCCAGGAGGTACAACTTCATTATGGATACATTTATCTACCAGATGCTCCTTAAAAATTGAAATCTGGCTAAGTCTACACTAGATAGACAGGAWGTCCTGGGGTTAGCCCTGTGGTCATAGTGGCAGCGGTTGCAGGGCAGCATAGGATAGAGGCAAAAACTACCCAAATCTTCATCCCTTAAAAACTGCAAAAGGAGGAAAACCCATAGATCATAGATAAAGCATAATAATCTGGAACAGAGGAATCAAAACTGTGGAAAATGCTATGCTGAAAGAGTACTAAAAAGTCAGCAAGCAACTGAATGGCTCAAAACTGTCTCTTCCACAGCACATGATTCAGAGCAGGTGACTCAGTGGTTTTTCTTTTGTTAGTCACCAGCTGACATACTTAAAGCTGAACCAGAATAATAATCTTCTAATATCTACAACCACTATTAAAAGCTACTTCAGTTCACATACATAGACAGAAGCTGTACCTGGGACCAGTCATACATTATTTCAGCTGGAATTCCTGCAGTCCAGAGTTTCTGAACAATATTGATAGCTCTACCCATTGACATCTGACCAGCACTTACAACCAGAAGGTCACATGAGCTGACAGAAACCTGAAATAGAAGTAAAAACAAGGGGGGCAATATTAGCAACCAGACCTCCTTTTTCCCAATATAAAGCAATCAATGTAACAAAGGAAGATATACATTATTATATTTCAAAGTGAATCAATCTGAAATAGAGAGTTAGATTCACCTCTTTTTAGAGCCACCATATTCCTAAGTGTGTTTGAAAGTAATCATTTCGCTGAACCTTGCTCTTTGAMAAATACGGCATCTTTACAGACAACCTCAGCTGCAAAGTATCCTAGCCTTTCCTTTCTTTTCTTCCTGCCTTGCTTAGCTATGTTAATTTTTTCTTATAAAGCAAAATTTAAATAAAATACACATTCCACAGCAAAGTGAAATTGTGTGATGTACAGAGCAGTATATTTTCTTAAGGTCCCTTCCACCTCCAATCGTTTTATATAGGGGGAGAAGTGATARGGGCAAAATAACACTTACTAGCTAAACGTTTAGCATGGTATTCTTCTGTCTGAAATAGGACTTTTTCCTCTTAGACTATACATTGTTTAAATTAAAAGACCTGAAAGTCCCTCTCTTCCCTGAATTCTTATTTTATTAAAAAAATTCTATGTAGAGAAACACAGATGAAAACAGGTCATAGTGATGCTTGCTGTCTATTTCAGTTTAGCATTATTTTGTATGAGCTTCTCATTTTTTTTTCCCYTTTTGTGGCTATGAGTAGGTTACTGAAATGTCAGGACTAAAAAACAAACAAACAAACACTGAAAACATACAGAATCCTCCATGCTGGAAACAGCAGCAGTTATTCTATCTATAGCTATGCTGACTCCAACAGCTGAAGGAACTGGTCCTACTGTCTGTGGTCCTCTAAATTGTGGTATCTGAAAACAAGACAAAAAAACCCAAACAAACAAACAAAAAAACCCAAATGTAGTTATCTTTGCAAAATGTCAAGAAGATTCTTCTGTGTGTTTTTTTTTTTTTAGTTCATTAAAAGACATGAGCACATACCAGATGATCATATCTCCCCCCAGCAGCAAGAATTTCAGGCACAGTTCTTTGTCTTCTTCTAATGTATGCTATAAACTGAAAGATAATACCATTGTGCTGCTGTATTTTGTAAACTAGTCCCAGATTTATAGAAACCTGTAAAATATAAATGAGTATGTGTCTTGTACCATTATCACTGGTAAATGTAATTCATTTCCTATTAGCACTATGCATTAAAAACACTATTTTCATGTAAAGACGACATATAACACTGACAGCGCCAAAAACTTAAAATGCAATTAATAATTGGGACAGAATGCTTTGAACTTAACGCATCACAAGAGAACTACAGCATAAAACCCAAATAGCAAGCCTCAGGGAAGGTGTGAGAGTATGTAAAACTCTCAGTAACCATCACCTTTTCCCATTTYTGAAAATACTTATAGGTTATTTCAAAGTTTTAAAATCCTTTATGTTCTGGATAATGCCTTCAATCTTGGCTGAAAACCTATGTATAACAATTAAGTGAAAACTAAGCCAGAGACTTTGGACATGAAAAGACCTTATTCTGAAAATTACTATTACTTGTCATCAAAACACATTTTGATTTGTTTGTTTGTTTTTTTCTCTTCTAAAATACCAGTAATTTGCTTCCTGGAAAATGACAAGATCTAGTCATCTGTAAATCAATTTATTTATTAGCAGAATATTTCACAAACCTGAAGTTTTATTCCAAGTTGCTTTAACAGACCAATGATTTCCTCTAGATCCTTCATGCCATGCTTCAAGAGCTGAGTCACACCTGTTTTTTGTTTTATCATTGTGTTTAAAAATGGAAATACATTACTTGGCTCTCCTTTCTGCTCAATAAATCTGTAGAGTCGAGAAAGCTGAAAACAAAAATAAAATAAAAGCAAATATATACAGCATCACGTACAGTGCCCAAATAGGTAACATCTGAAAAATAAAAAATATTTGACACAGTGTGGGTAAAATAACTACATTTTTCACTCCTGTTACCTAGCAGCCTGATTTTACCTAGTAACTTGAGAAAAGGAATAGACAAGCAAAAATCTCATGTCCAGAAGTCCACTTCAACTCTCATTAGGCACATKAACCAGTATTTGCAGACAATTATTTTAAATTTTCTCTAAGTTTGTTTTACTAAATATCATTGCACAGTATTTCATTTACTCTTTAATTATTTCCAGAGTCTGAAAAACACATTTAAGAGAAGAGAGAAAACTCGAATGTATCAATACTGACTTATAGAGAGAGCAGAGAACAGTCACATCACTTCCAAAGAGACTGATCTATTTTGGACAGTAATTGCAATAATTTATCTTTCTTCCTGTGATTGAGTAAATTTTAAAGCAAAAAAAAAAAAAATACAACTGTTTTTTGCCAAGTTACAAGGAAATTAAAACTGAAATAAAATTACTTACACTACTTGAAGGGAGAGAGAGATTACAGAATTTGGCTTCTACTTCTCTTTTAGTTAGCTTTTCAGTCTACAACACAGGGAACAGATTCAAACACATATTTTGAACAACTGAGTTACAAACAAGAAGAAAACTACTATTGCTGAGAAGAATTAAAACATAAACAATGGTTGTCTTTATGAACTGCAATAGTATCATGAAAGAACAAAAATGTTAAATAACCCTCTTCCACGTATCTCTTATAGTGAGGTTATATTTGGCTTGGTTACTTCAACAACAAAAAACCCAACTTTTTTGAAAAGCACTGCTGAATAAATAAATACAAAGGAATACTGAAATGCTCATGTAAATTAATAAAAAAGATTTAAAAAACAATTGAAGAGAATTAATAAAAAAGATGCATTTTGTTGAGATTTACACACTCCCCTATCATTCAAATGAAATTATGTTCTCTGCTTATGAAGTGGAAATACTCGCACTCTATTAAGAAACAGYTGCACTAAATTTTCTATTTAAATAGAAACTCTAAAATTTTAGTTTGCCTACTACTTCTTATTATATAAGTGAATAATTTTCTCATAAATACACATTTAAATTTTATCTTAAAATATCCCAATCCAGAAGAAACAGAAGTTATTAATATATATTTGTACCTTGAATTTATTCAGCCTTTAAGTATATCAATACGTGTTCCTTGGTAAGCTGGCAATACTCTATTACATATTTTTAAAGACAGCCCCACAGAATAACCTACTTTACAGTGATGAATACAAAGATTAGTTGAATAACTAGTATCTTACCACAGCATCATACAGAATGATGTAGACTTGATTGAGTTTATCCTCTGGTATCCCACAGTGTAGAAGTATAGCCTTCAGTAAGGCAGTATGGTTCAAGTAAATACTATAATTTCTTTCCTGTCAAAGTGTACGAAAAAACCCAAGTAACAGAGACATTATTTCAACAACAGTGTAAAGATTCAAAGAGAAAACAGAAAATTCTGTAGTTTTTGAGGTTAAAGGAACTATTCTTTTTAAAGACATTTGACTAAATATTAAAATCTTAGGATAGAAGAAGAGTAAAAAATATTAAAAATGTTATTAACCAAAGAGTATCATTAGAGGATCTACCTGTAGCACTGGAAACTCTTGAATGATTTCTGAAATGGCATAAATTGTTTCTGCTACAGGCAAAAAGCTATTTCCAGAGGATGTAATAATGTCAAATGCACACTCTAGGAGTTCTTTAGGATGACAGCGGTCTAACTTTCGAGGCCTGAAAACTCGCTCTATACAGTATCTAAAGAAAACATCGAAGAATGAATCAGCACCTTCAGCGTTCACTGTCATAAAGCATGGCGGCTATGCAAAATATCATCTCTTTATGTCTCTTACCTTTTCAAGTTTGATATGTTATTTCTAGCTACATATCTTGCAAAAGGAATCTAAAAAAAAAANAGAGAGAGAGAGAGAGAGAGAGAAGGTTGAAACAAAACATTCATCATTCTGACTATGCTCTGAAACTGGAGATGAATTACTACGAAGGGGCAACACTTCTACTCTTATATGTATAATAATGCCTTAAAATGTTTGCCATAGCCAAAAAGTTTAACTGTCTTTGGTCTAAGTCTTTAATAATAGTAAAAACATTTTCCTATGTGAAGAAGTTTGAGATGGACACTAATAACTGTATTAATTATCCTGCTGCACGGAAAATGCATCACAAACTAAGGYTATTAAAATGTATTAGCAGGTATTCTGCTGTTCACAAAGACATAAAGGAGTATTTGTTTAAGTCTTTGGTCCTTTTTCTCATACATGTGTAAGAAAAAAAATAAAAATAGCAGCAGTGACATCTACCACATTTATAACATGGCACTTTTTCTTCCTTAGGAGGTCAGGGCTCCAGCTACCAAGAACAGAACGACAGCACTAAGGAATACAGGAACAGACACTGMAAGATCCACTGTTTCAACAGTTAGAATAAATAGAAGCCTAAACCAAATTCTTGACTGGTGAATCAAAAGCATGAACAAACAACACAGAATTCTCCAAAGCCAGCACTGTCCACAGAGAGGATGCTACTTACTCTGAGGTCATAAGGAAGCATAACCAGCATCCCACTGTGATCCATGAAATATGAAGCTTCATTATGTTCGTACAGTTTTTTGTTTCTAGGCATTAGCAGTGGAGTATGCAGCTTGATGGCTCCTATACAAAGATGGCAAAATACTATTACCTCCCATTTCCGAAGTAGCATCTGCTTTCTATAAGCTCCTAAACAACTTGACATGATAATCACAACCAGTACACATTATTTTGAATGTCTTTAAATGGTGGAGGAAAGTCTTTTGAAGAAAGCCATCAAACCAAACAGCCTTTGATGCTTTGTCTTGCACACTTCTCGAAAGCCACAGGAAGCCCACACAGAAACAGAGGAGACTTGCAAATTCCACAGTATAGCAGAATCTTGACCCTGCCCTCCCTATTTAAACACTATCTTTCACCAAGGCACACATCAGGAACAAACGAGAAACTCTTAGAATACCAGTAGTACTATTTTGGTCTAGAGGCACTGCTATGGAGAACATGTATCATTCCAACAACATGACAGACCAAGTTCGCTGGATCTCATGTCTCAAAAGGTACCCTAAGTGTTTACGGTTCACTTTGAAACCTCACAAAATTACCATTCGTTTTCTGACAAAAGTAGCATTTGCTGCATTTTACTACCATCTATCTGTATAAACATAATCCTCATTAGAGCCTTATAATACCGCTAATTATTGAAAAAATAATTTCCTGTTTTAAATTCTCTACTGATCTCCAAAAAGCTATTTTACTGTAGAAGTTTTACCAATGTTTTCAATTGGGTTTTAACATTTTTTTTCAGCATTTAAGCGCAGAGAGGAAAAAAAGCCCTCAAAATAGGGAAATGCTAGTCCCAGACATTATAGGTAACAGACACTATTTAATGAGAAAAAGAAATTACACAAAGCCCAAGTCTTTTTCCAAACAAGAAGCTTAGTGAAAACATTTCAAYCTCTTCTAAACTGCAGACTGACAAATGCTTTCTGAAGTCT
Organism: Rhea americana; assembly: GCF_003343005.1. Lineage (NCBI taxonomy): Eukaryota > Metazoa > Chordata > Aves > Rheiformes > Rheidae > Rhea > Rhea americana. The sequence goes on along the minus strand of NW_028187023.1, from coordinate 1,040,634 downwards.
GACAAGCTTTAAATAGAGAAAGAGAGGTAGCTTCTTCTTGTTTGGTTTTTTATTTCCCAGTTTCTCATTCCTTTGTACTCCCAAATCCTGATCATGTTTAATCAGATTATGATATATTAGGAAATCTGCCCATTTCTATTTTAAACATTTTTTGCAGAAAATAATTTAATAAACCACTATAAAACAGTGTGATTTAAAACATTTAAAATGGATCAATATGTGAATAAATTTTCTTCCGTTCTTAAAAACCAATTTTAAGCAAATACTATTACTAATGATTAGATAAAGTCATGGAAAGAAAAATCATCACAGACTATTAAGCATCCTGACGTCAGTTACGGCTCAGGAATTTCCTGAGCAGCAAATCACTGTTAAGAGCAGTACCAATGAGACCATCCTCTACACTTCCTGTCTTTTTCTTATACTCTTTCTTAGGCCACCGCATTCTGGCTATGGTCAGAGGGAAGTTATGTGCTAGACGGATGTCTGGTTTCTCAGTGGAGAGCTCTCCTTACATTCATATCTGGATTTTATGCAGCATTTCCTACAAGCTAATTAGAACAACCAAATACATCCCAAAAGACATCATATTAACATTTTCACTGTTCTTTCTACAGAGAATTTAAATCAGTCAGATTTGAAGCTGACAGTTATTACTAAGAAGCCAAAATAACAGCAAAACACAACTTTAGAACTTCAAATGATATGCAACTATCGTTCAACATACTTTGCAACTTGTGATAGTAGTAAAATCATTTCATTCTCTTAAATTCATTCAACCATGAAAAAGGAAATGAACAACTTTTGTAAATAAACCCACCGTGTCTTTTAAAAATCCGGCTGACAATCTCACATACATGCTGCTGTATCTTGGCTGCCCAAATAGAAAAACTACCCTGAAACCATCACAGATAAAAAGTACATATGTAATTCATATGCCATGAACATTCTATGCCATATAGGTAATAAGCATTCTGCTATCTTCTCCCACTATAATAAATTGCAATGCTCTCATARTAATAAATAATTTCTGTTACAGCAAGCATTATTATACTATGCTACCTTGTATTTTTTAGATTTAGGAAGTCTTAATAGTTTAGAAATAGAGAAATATTATTTTAATTGCCACCATTAAAAAGCAGAAACTAGTCAAAACCAAAACATTATGCTGGCAATCAGATGCAAGTACTATTAATTTGATAGAGACTAAGAGTAGAAAAGTAAGAGTGTGCATATAAATCTGAAGCTTCTGCTGCTACAATGAAACATCACTTATTTCTTCACTGAAGAATGAATGTAAGGTTCACATGGGAAGCGGGCATTCAAGAGCCCATAGTCCAGATTTGTGGCTTTAAATGGGAACTGATTTGTAAGATTAATCTTCGAGGTAATGCAACTATAGAAAACATGACTGGCGTTTACTCATAAACATTTTTCAATATCCAAAACAGGAAAAAAAAATCTCCTAAACACATACAAACCTTCAGCATATCGCTGTCATAGGTATAGTCTATAGCTGGAGATATGCGCTGTGAAAATATCTGACTCATCATAGTCCGGTAGGCCTTTCCATCCACATTGGCTAAGGTATGGTGGAGTACTTCATGAAGTTCAGACTCCTCCATTTGTGGTGGTGGAAGATGTTCACTTTTTAACAGCTCCACAGCGGTTGGTCGTGCAGCAGGATCATGGTTCAAGAGCCATGTAATAACCGATCTCTGCAAGTTAAATAAAAGTTTTGTATTTTTTCTTAATGGCTAGCAGGATTTACAACAACATTCTTAATCACATTACATTAATAAAATTAAGAGACTACAGGAAAAAGAAAGAATGCAGGATTTGTATCTCTGGGGAGGATATTCTTTTCTTACTAAATTCTAAGTATCTTTTATTGTGATATTATCTGAATAAAAATTACTAAAACATAGCCATTACTAGGATTTTTTTWAATCTAGTCGAGTCTCTTGGGTGACATAAAATATATCGTGTCTTTCTGTTGTTCTATTTTGCTAGTTCTTTCATCTCTTTATTAACAAAGAGAAGAGAATCATATGTATAATAACAAAGATTTATGAATTTATATATTAAAAAAGTGGGAATTTTCCTGGCTGATGAAAGTTCCATTTGAAAAGTATTCAAACATGCATTAGACATGTTTTGGTAAACTGTACAAGATGGAAATATATGATATTTTATGATACTAACAAGAACCAGATTGCTGTTCCACAGGCAAAACAGACAGAAAGCTGATGTTAATGGTCAACAAGAGAGTCCACTTGTACAAGAAAAACATTTCTCTAGCTGGTCCAGAAGAGATTACACTGTTCTGCATCACTTCATTCCTGAGCCATGGAAGCATGACTGAATAAAATGAGAAGGAAAATACATTCAAATCCATTGAGTTCTAGTTGTCTCAATTGCCACAATATCTCCTGGCAGCTGTTTCCAAACTCAGAGTAGTCATTTTAGCTTGCATACACATTCTTTCTGTTCTGTGACACAGACCACTTTCAAAAGATTCAAGCACGAGCTAAATAACATAGCTGTAATTTTTCTGACCTGAGAGTCAAAACTGACCCTAGAACTTAACACGTATGCCAGTGAACGTTGTATTTCATTATGACTCTGCTCATGGAACTTTGTGGGTAAGTATACTTCAGTAGCAACTTTGCTTACTTTACTCTTTTGAGATTTTTTTTTTTTAATTTTGTTCTAATGTCATGTAATAGTAGCTTGACAGAGATTGGGAAAAAATAATAATTAACATTTCTTGACAGGAAATACCTAATAGTTGAAATGTCTTCAAAATTACCTGCTTCGCATGCTTGACTTCATCAAAGTCTTTTGGAAATACAATAGTGGGCTATAAAAGAAGAAATACATTTGAATTAGAACAGACATTCCAGCTTGTGCAGGCTGGTCTTATTTTTGAAGTCCTACATTTTTAAGCCGTGAGACTAGGCATTTTTATTGCCCACAGGAAAAACAAAACCCACATGGAAAATTTATTTTGAAGAGCTAACAGCAAGAAAAATGTCACTGAAATGCTTTTACGAACTTCTGTAAAATTAAGGGAGAAACAATCCATACTCAAAGACATTTACAAAGTACAATTGTAGTCTACCAACTTGTTCCTGACCAATACCCACAGGGTCTGAACACGTGTATTAAACCCATGATCTCTTTAAGTTTATACTTCTGGTGTTTTACACTATAAAAATTAAATGTCACTGACACTGAGGCAAACACTGACTGTTTGCCTCAGTATCATTAGGAAATACATACTGCATTAAGGCGATGTCACTATCAGCTCTAATTCTATTCTTACCTTTTCATTATATAATTTATAAACTTTAAGTTCTTCTTATGGAAACATTTTTGCTAAGTTTTGCATACTTTTCCAGCTCTTAATAAATTGTTTGATAGACACAGTCACTCTCTCTGAATACTTACTAGTCTCAGCTGACCAAGAACAAAGATTCTTTCTGATGCAGTACTCATAGGATGGTAGGACATTTCAAAGAATATTATCCCCAGACTGAAAAGGTCCACTTTCTAAGGAAGAAAAAAAATGGAAACCTAAAGGCAATACCTGTGAATCTTCTGCCAGAAGATGACAGCAGAAAAAGAATGATGCTTTGGTTAAATTTCGCCACATATTAAAGCCTATTAAAGGTTGTGTTTTTTTAAGTATTTTTTGTTAAATGACACAATCCATTAAGGTCTGACAGTCCTCAGTGCCTTCCACCTTGCAACACTGCCATGAAATAAAACACTCCATTTCACTTTGAAAACATTCTTGCTTGGAAATTTATCTTATCTCTGCAAATAAACAGGATTCTGTTTAAGGAAAAAAAAAATGCACTCCCACTCCTGACTCCCCCAGTATCAGACTGGCAATGCAGGAGAGCAACGTATACTTCTGACGATAACATTTTACACTAAGCCCTCAACAGACTGCAAGATTCCCACTCTATTTGTTTATAAAGGTCCTCCATGATTATCTGCTCTCAAATCCCGATCTCAAATCCAAATGGCTTGCACTTCACCATAGTCACAGCACAGGCAGATAAATGGTCTTGCCTACATCCTTCTAGCCTCTGTATCAACTTAAAGGAATATTTCTCATTCCCTTGCTCATCTCAGAAATCAAATCACATTCCTGCTCTACTCTGAATTCATCTTTTTTGAGCATGAGTGGCTTGAGTTGTAGTTGGTACCTTAGAATTCATACTGCCTTTTTTTTTTTTTTTTTTTTTTTAAAGTCTTCTTAATCATACCTGATTATATGTAGATTTAGTGTTTCCTTGGACCTCTGGACTGACATACAGCGCAGTACCAACCATTCCTGTCAAACTACCTAAATGGTAAGAAACAAGAGTATTAATTTCAAGAAAGCAGCAGAGAAGCAGCATCAGTCAGGAAAATTCAGTATCTTTTGTCCTCATTTCTTCCCACTGGTAACGCAGTTCCCTTAGTGAGAGATATCCAGGTATTCCTCAACACTTTACTGAAGAGACAGTTCTTATCTTTGCATGTCAAGTATCTGTTTCTATAATTTTATAGAATTTTAGTCAGTCAGCACACAATTATACTAGTTTTCACTTCTACTACACTCATTGTAAAACATACAATATATTATCATTTTTTTCAAAGCACAAAGTTTAGCCTGTTATAGAAGACATTAAAAAACCAAAATACAAAAAGGCTTGAAGTCTGGAAGTTGTCCTGTACAGACAAGAGAAAAGAGGTCAGCTAGAAGAGCTGCAGGGAGATCCTCTACATCTCCCCACAGGAAAAGCACCAATTTGTAGCAGAAAGCTAACAGTAGAACGAAATTCATTTTGGGGTATAACTGTCAACACAGTCAGATTATATGAAACATRCATGTTGTGTTTTTTTTCTAGTAAAGTAGGAGTGACAATACCCCATCCTCTCAGAAAAAAAAAAGGAAAAAAAGAGAATCTCAACGAACCAGCTTTTTATTTTCAAAGATGAATGGAAATTTTCTCTTTAACAGAGTGCACAAGATTGTTGGATATAAGACTGCTTAAAATCAGTTAGAACAAGCTTCTATGTATACTAACCTGATGGGTCAGATTTAGCACAATCGGAGTGATTTTCTTCTTTTTTAGAGACAGCCTGAAATCAGGAAAAAAGAGGTATTTTGTAAATGGCACTTGAAATAGTTTCTGTTGGCTTTTCCTGCTGTTTTGGTTGGCAATACAAGGTTTAATTCTAGAACTTTATAAATAAAAAAAAATTATGGCATTCACAATATAAAGTCTGATGAACTTTTAGTTTAGGTTTGATGAGTTTTTTATTTTAATCTTTCATGTTATTACAACACCAAATCTTTTTCATTCACTTTTAGATGTACTTACCGCATTTGCTGGATGATCTGTGGCTAAACCAAAATCACCAATTTTCACATGATCATCAGAATCTAAAAAAATGTTCACAGGTTTCAAGTCTCTGTGGATCATTCCCTGTTACAGTAGGGGAAGAAAAAAAAATATGAGGCACAATAAACACAATGCAAAATAAAACTCTTTATAACAGACTGAAAAACTTCATTAGCTATTTTACTGTTATTCTATATGCAGTGGAAAACTACTGCGTTAAGTCACTGATGATTAGCTTTAAAGTAAGACTGTAGTTTGTAGTCCGGAAGCCAGAAACAGTTTTCAGTGGTAAAAAAATACCTAATACAACATTTTTTAAGCTAGGCAAATTTTTGCGACAAAAGGAAAAAATCTAGCAATTCATTATCAAATTCAAGCTTATGATACTATATTCCAAAATCATGTAACAAATTTATAATGGAATAAGTAAGGAAGAAACCTTGCTAATATGTATAGTCACGTAAGTCACGTAATCAAATACTCAAAAATGAGCAGAACAAGAAAAAAGCCATACAGAAGAAGGCATGACATATATATTATGGACAGATCATAACTGTCATACTTACTAACCTTTTCATGAATATAAGCCAGCCCATCTAAAATTTCTCGGAAAAGCCTCCAAAGCCTACTGGTGTCTTCATATAAACCTTGGTCAATCGTATCCCTTAATGTGCTCTTTTCACAATACTCCAACTAAAAAAAAAAAAAAAAAAAAAAAAAAAAAAAAAAAAAAAAAAAAAAAAAAGATTATTAAGTGCAAGCACATTAATGCTTGTTTTTTTTTAATACAAAGTTCAGGAGCAACTAACATGATGAAAACAAAAACATTCAGTTTTCTGGAATGTTCCAAGAAATGTATTTTAGCTAAAAAGAAAAAGCTCTTACCCCATTTTCTGGAGTGAATATACTAGCTTCTAAAGTAGTATATTCTCCAACATCAGCATTAAAAACAAGATGAAACTAGTCTAGGCACAATATATGTTTAAATCGGCTTTTAAAGCATTTCTGGCTTTATTTTATTTGGCCCCTTCACAGCTTCTATCATGGATATGCTTAACACATGTAAACAAGCTTATTGCAATCTAATTTCATCTAGTCACACAGTGCTAGCTGTTGTTTGGAAGGAATAAGTGCTTTATGAAAAAATGCATAGAACTACAGAACAGGTAAATGTGCTAGAATACTTCTCCCAGAAATAGTCTAACTCCCAACAGAATGAAGATGGTTTAAGCAGTAAAGCCTGAAGTTTTAAACCTTCAGGAATTTTGGTTTGTCTATTGCTAGAGCTGTGTAACAGCATGGAAAACTACTGTATTTCCTGTTAAAAAAAAGAAAAAAAAAAGAAGAAAAAACTCCAGACATACACAACACAGTGTCTTTGAAAAGAATGTGGATATTTTCACATCTGTCAAATGTAACTGCCCCTCTGGAAGTTAACATAGCACATTTCAAACCCTCATTGGAAATTAATTTCATAAACAAGAACACTAACTACAGTGTAAATAGGCAGGGGGGTATTCTAAGCAAAAAAACAAGCACAGCACAAAAAGATAGAAAGCAGAAAAATACACTGCATTCAACAGCACTGGAAATCATTGCTGATCTCTAATGGCTGAAATAAAGCTGGGTTTTTCAGGTTCTGTGGTCTGGAAGCCAGGGACTCAAGGTGTGTTTGTTTGTTCATTCTGAGGTTAACCAGAGGTTGCCAAATTTGGTTGGTCCACAAGATACAAAAGCGATCCCGTCACACCCTACGGCACTACAAAGCATTGCTCCCCGTAGCCTGTTGCTGCAAGCCAACGAAGATGTACGATCCCTGCGTCGCAGCACCTTCCTTCCTCTCAGAAAGGATAGAGACTATTACCAGCAAAACCTTTCAAAAAACTATTTTATTGCAAAAAGAACTTCAGTCTCGGTTTGCACTTCTTAAAATGTCATTAATTTTCTCATCAAAAAAAGCAATTAATCTCTGCTGTTGGAAAAAACAGCACTGTTTTCTCTGAAATCATGAGCAGCCTAACCTGGATGTATAAATAATGCACTGTTTGAATCACTGGTGTCTTGTCTTCTTCTCCATGGCTATTCTTTTCATTGCATTCTTCATCCTTTATCACAGTGAAAGTAAAAGAACAGTTAGCTACAGGAAGCAGTCCAAGGGTCTTTTTGTACATACTATTATTTTGTAATGGCTGGAACATATTCATGTAAACTGACTTCTATAGCTGCCTTTTAATAACAGTAAAGCTATATATTGACATTTTTGTAACATCACTGCTTCTGTATCTGCTATAAAAACAGATATGACCCAACTTTCACTTTCAAAGTAATAATAAATAGCAGTATGCAATAACTAGACACTGGAAAAATAACACTGCAGAAGCTCTGAATGAAATCTAAATCTCAGACTGTATTACAAAAAAATTTTTTTTTTTGGAAAATAAAACATATACAACATACTTAGTAAAATAATAATGCAAAAAAAAAAATCAATTTAAATATAGTATATAAATCCTTCCTCTGGTAAAACATACTGCCCTGGACTTTGTTTCTGACATCTTATCAAGTTAGATTTTGAAAGCTTTTTCATGCCAACATACATTTCAACAGAAAGAGGAAGAAGATCAAGCATTAAGATGAGCATCTTATAAATCATCAGGATTGACAATGATAGGTTCTATGTATTGTAGAAAATTGCATTAGCTTTCCAGCAATACAGTGCACTGACTTTTTCCAGCAAGCAATATGATACAAAAATCTTAAAAACCACTAAAACACACACATTATTTTGAATTCTCTTCTCTTTTGACTACTAACAACATGTATTGTTGCTACTTTGAGAAAGTCGCCTGCATGATCAAACATGTTGGTTTATGTTATCTACAAGCAGAACAGAAATTCAACTTTCAGATGATGTAAGGCAATCTACATGGTAAATTGATACATCATGTACATTCTGAAGCCTTAAACTTGCAAGAACCAGGCTCATGACTATAAAATGGAATTCACATTTAGCTCACCATTTACCATGAGAAACACAGTCCAGATTAGCTGTATCAGACTCTTTAATCTTATGGTATGTGGTTCATCTGGTGGTGTAACATTTGCTCTGATGGAACATAGCCCTAAAAGGTTCTACACATGCACTAGAAGTCAAACAAAACCTCTGAAATGACCTGTTTGTTTATCAAAGACTTTTATCATCTTTACCTTTTCAAAAGCCTTAACTTTATACTTACCGTAGGATGACCTTTACTGTTTTCATCCTCATTATCAAAAATTATTTCGCTTTCAGAATCTGTGGTTGGCCTGTTTAAAAAGAAAAACCAAAGTTTTGGTATTCCTTAAATAAATATGACCAGGAAATATTAAAAGGGAAACCTGAAGATGATTTGTTGAAATAAAATCTAAGCTTCTGTTCAAGACTTCTACACTTAAAAAAAGAAAAAAAAAGTATCTTGTTTGCAAAGTTAAACAAAGCTAACCTTTTCCTCTGACAACTGTTTCTTAAACTGAAAACATATTTGTAGCAGTATTTTATTTCTGTATTCAATAAGCAAAATCAAGATACATTTACTACAATCCAGTGCTTAACTGCAAGTAAAACACTGCAAGTAAAAGAACCATCCCAAACACAAAGGCAGATATGAAATATATTAATTAAAAAAAGAAAGTAAGGTATTTTGCAGGATTTTAATACTTCTACTGTTTATTTAAACATTTACTTTCAGCATAGCAGAATTAAGTAGTGATGCATTCTGCAATAAAAGATATGAAACTTCAGAAGTCTAAAACAAAGTTTTCCTCTCACACTGACAGTTTTTAATGACAAATTCCCCCTAAATGCACACCGCTCCCAGCTACCTGACTACAGGCAAATACAACATTGCTGTACCTGAAAACATAATGAAAACACAGGGAATGTTCTGCAACAAAAGAAATGAGAATGATAAAAGACACAAACTTGGAATAACCAACTGTGCTGCTGTTCCCCCTACTGCCAACACTGAAGCTTACTTACAAAAATGAATGTGAGAACACCCCATCACCATCATCGTCGTCATCACTGGATTCTTGATCAGCTCCACTGAATTTGTTGCTGGAAGATCTTTCACACGAAGTACTCCACTCAACTGAACTTGTCAAAACCGGAGGAGGAGCATTGGCTTCCACATCATTTGCCTCCTCACTGGGAAAGATGGAAAGATCTGCCTTGGCGGGTACTCTTTTCTCTGCAGTAGTTTCAGATGATGACACATGGTGAACGGGACATTCATGTTTTTCTATCCAAGCATTGTAATACCTCACAATGTTCTCATGGTTCAAGCGGGAAAGTAATGTTACTTCCCCTTTAATTCTCCGAAATTGCTTGCTGGCAGGGTTTATGCGGATACGTTTCACAGCATAACAGCAGCCATCAAGCTTATTTTGTACCTGCAAAATTCAAATAAATTTGAAGTCAAATTCTTCTAAATGCCTTACCAGAAAGAGCCAGCAGAACATAGCAGAATGATTTCATCAAAGGGGGAATTTTTCCTTCCACCTGGGAAAGGATTGCAATTCAAATACAAGCTTCCCTGTACTCACAGGCCTCCCCACAGATTATTAGTAATCTCTCACAAAACATTTCAGCCTATTCAATTCCAGATACAAAGCACAATACAGGCACAGAGTGCTAGAAAATAATAAATGAAGCCACGCAAATACTGAATATATTGTTTTGCTTCAGAGAGAACAAATGCATCCCCAAAAAAGATTTTACATTGTAGGAATTATTTTTTTTTCACCATACCTTAATGACATTTCCAAAAGCCCCTTTGCCAAGTAATTTTAACTCTTCAAATTCATTGTAATAACGTGAAAATTGTCTCTGTGTTTCTGTGAAGAATGAAGCACTGGAGATCTGACTGCTGGGTACAACTGTCTCAACGCAATCTATTTCTGCTGAGTCTGAAACCAGGACATCAAAATTACCACCACTGGCAGTAAAGGGGTGGAGGGAAAGCACAAGGCAATGTTAAATGAGCATTAGGAAAAAGGCAAACCCTAAAAAACATCAAGGACAACTAAAACCTAAAATAGAGAAGTTCTCTGTTGAGTAGAGTTAAGTCCAGGTACAAATATAAACCTTAATACAGCTTTTAATTACTGATGTATTATATTGGGCAAAGGAACTGATTTTAACAAGAACATAATGAGGGAAAATGTCTCACTGGAACAGAATCTGTCCAAGGAAAAAGTTAAGGTTGACATTTACACTGCAAGAAGTGGATAAATTTATAGGCTTAATTAAAACATCAGCTTGCTCTACTAATGATATGATTACAGTAAGTCCACCTCAGCAAGCCAAGGAACTCGAAGGTGATACGGTCTGTAACTTCCAAGCTAGCTAACTGAAGCACTTGCACAAACACAATCTTGTGATGCACAGTTCAAATCTTCTACAACTGTAGGCATCTTACCTATTATAAGGCTGCTTATATAGCAGAACACAGAAAGAACAGAGTTCCTTACCATCCGCATTTTCTTCTGCTATAGGTATTTTCACCCGTGGAAGGTTTATAAAACTGTGTTGCAACAACTGCTGGGGATTCCATCTTTCTTTGTCTTCCAAGCAAACACATCTATTAGAAAACCAAAAAGAGAACTTCTCAAAGAGCTATTCGAAATCAGACCTAAATATTCAAAATACTTCTTATATTTAAGAAATTATCACCTTCATCATTCAGATGGGAATCAGAGGCAAAGAAAGACTAAATGTCTTGTCCATAGAGATACAGAAAGTTGGTGGCAGGGTAGAGCAGAAGAGAGCACCAGACCTGTTCTCCTGAACCCCAGGTGAGCAGCCTGAGCCTGGAGTGAGCATCTCTTCTCCAAAAACTATGACTAGTGGCATAGGGACACTTACAYGTTCTTTTGAAAAACTGTTCAAGAAAGTCTTTTCTTTTAGAAATCAAGGGGGAAAAGATGTATGAACACAACAAACACGTACTTTTCCAGAAAGTCTTGGAAGTCAGCAGGTAAATTGCTAGGAACAGCAACTGGATATTCCCTTGTTACTTGGCCCTGGCTGAGAGAAAGTAGAAGCAAGCCCAGACTCCATACATCTCCCTTTTTTCCAGGTTTGCTGGGAAGAGCATCCTCACTAAAACGAACTTTAGTTTGTTCAAAAACATCTGCTTTGCAGACGTCAGCTAAACGCTTGGAAATGCTGTAATCTGTCACCTTGATGTTTCCTTCAGCATCTACCAAAATACTGGAAGCACAAAGAACTTTATGCACCACTGAATTATTGTGTAAGTAGTCAAGAGCTGACAAAATCTGGATCACATAATGGCGTAACTGATCAATGGGAACTGGAGTCTCTTTACATAAGTACGTAGAAAGGCTGCATCCACTTATGTGCTCCGCTAAAATGTCCACCACAATTGAATCATTCCGCTCTTTGAGGTTCATACATATATAATGTACTATGTTTGGGTGACTTAGCTTCGTCAGTGAGCTGAACTCTGTTTCTGCACCCTGAAGCTGTTAGAAGAAAAGAACATAACAGATGTTCAGTGTCAAGTTTCATGAACATGCCATTACTATATATATGTTACATATACAAAATATATCTAGAATATGTGACATTCTCACGCTTACTTGAAGAGGATACATAGACATGTAGCAAGAAGAACTTGTGCTTCTGCTGGATGAGCTTTATTTCCTCTTTCTTCAGAATTTTATTTAATATTTTATTACTCGATTTATTTATGCATACTTGCAAAAATACTTTCTTGAATTTTTATTCTTGTAAATGAACCCCTGAATACCTGAACACACCCATCTTCCTCTGTGGTAGCCGTACTCTGAACACTAGCATTTTCAGGCTTGTCACCATCCTCTCAAGTTCAATATTCATTAACAGCCCCAAGAAAAGCACAGCATACCTCCTAAACCTCATAAAGCAAAATACAAAGAGATGTGTTACCTGTTTCTTACACTTCTCAATCTTCTCTATTTCCTGTGTTGTAAGAAATTTTCCCATCTTTTTTTGCCATTGCAGAACCCACTCATATACTAACACAAATTCTCCACTGCGAATTTCCAAGGCATTATAGACTGATTTACCAAGCAGTTCATCCTTGCCTGCACATAAAGAGAAACAAAAGAAGCTATGTTCCCCTTCCCTCGAAGGGCTTTAAAAAGCTCCTACAAATGCTGAAGAAACACAAGTAAGCCTGTCTTCTACAGTTCTAGAAACACAAACCTATATCCATAATTACAATCTGCAAAATGTCAGCTCTGATAAAACTGAATGCTATATAAACAAAATACTAGCAGTAGTCAAACGAAAATCCGGAAAACAATAGCGTATTAGCATAAATTGATACAGATTTTAAAGAATTTCAGGTTTCAATAACTAACACTTTTCCTGTTGAGCAAATGCTGAGCTCTACATATAGTAGTATAATTGATCTTCCTCACACTGCAAAATAATAAAATTCTCTTTACTCCAGAGCCTTCCAGACTGCTCATTCTTCCACTGAGGAAGTCCTATGCTGAGAAGAACAATGAAAACATTTGATGGTCCATTCATACAGGCACTTCAGGGAGGGCTTTTAATTCCTAATTAGTTCTGAAAGTCTCCTACCCTTGTCTGCACTCAAGTTTTCTCCAAAACTGCCATTTTAATCCAACTGCTATCAGCAACAAAGGTGGTTTCTAACCCTGCACTATCACTGGTTTCACATATGTTATTGAAAGCTAAATGATTGGCTTGTCATATACATGTGGCTACCAGACAAGAAACTATTTTATTTAAAAACAAATGATTCTCAGGATTATTTTAGTTATGCATAGAATATAAAATGCTGAGAAGGTTTTCTGGGTATTGTCATTCAGTTAAATATTTTTATCTGGAGAAGCAATTTTTTACTTAAAATAAAAATGTTTGTCACAGAGTAACTCTTCTTATTATTCCCTCCCACTCTTCACTGGGGCGTTTTTGTGTTCTACAATTTTCTCTCCAGTCTAGCTGCTTTGTACCTCTCTACACTGAAGTGCAACTTGCCTCCGTTGGATAAGACAATGAATATGCACTTACCAAGCACTACAACCTCCCCTCTTCCCCTCAAAGCAAACAAGAAAAAAAATGCCACAGTATTTCAAGCTGCAACTGTTAATTCTGCTTACCTATACATTTTCCTTTATGGACAATGAGTTGTCCAGCACCACTGGTACTAAAGTTCAAAACTTCATAATTTCCAGGGGACTCTTCATTATTACCAACAGAAAGATGGCGTTCTCGTCTGCAATGCAAGAAGAACATTTTTCCCAGACTCAAAAAGATAATCCTACTGCATTAACCAAAAATATCAATTCAGCAATAGGATTCTCTTTCAAAGACCTCTTCATCAAATGATAAATCCACTGATTTCAAAGATACTGAGCTAATGCAAACATGAAGGTCTGAATGAAAATCTAGGATTGTAGCAACAACAACATATTGCACTGGGAGTCTGCATTTAAAGCCCTCTCAGCAAAATGTTGTATCCAAGCCTTAATATTTCTGCAGCTTGGGATGATACTTCCAATTAAAAAAAAAAAAAAAAAAANAAAAAAAAAAAAAAAAAAGTAAACATACTACAGTTCTGAAAAATAAATTTACCTGATTTGCATTATCTTTCAAAACATTAAAAAAGTAAACATGTGTAGTTTTTAAAGTTAATTCCAGCTTCAGTTTAATTATTTTTCTTGACTTAATATGGATTTTCCATTTCCCTCCTTTACTTCCCTAAATTCATTCAAGAAATTGAACATTTTGTTTAGGCTAAAAGATAGGTTCCAAATCTAAATAGTTACAGAAAACTGATTATTTCCTAAAGAAAACAGAAAACACTTTTTTAAATTTCTACTGGGCCAGCAGCCCTGGAAACTCACAAGCAATAGCTTCTGCCAAAAAAACAGAAAACAGTCTAACTTAATTTCTCTGTCTGAGCTGCATGAAGGGAGACATTGCGTTTTTAATCTAAGCTAAATCTTTTAACAAATTTCAGCTGTTTTTTGCAGCATTAATAGAAATATAAATGAGAATTTCTAACAGATTATTATATTCAATTGCATATTTCTTAGCATCTTAAAACACTTTAAAAGCAAGTATGAATAGGGTGTTTCTGCTCACATGCACACACGCATGTACAAAGCTGCATATGACATTAGAAAGAACTCAAGACCACTAACCTCTATTAGGATCAACCTCTATTACTTCTGGGTACAATCTACTTCAGAATTAATAAATACACCTCCATTATCCAGTGTACTCTCCATATAAATGCAATCATGTGCAGAAATCACACGAGTACACAAAAGGTAATGTAAAAGCTTTCAAAATAYTGAATTTATTCAAAAAATAATATACATGCAAAAGAGATGCCACTCTGAAACTTCTGACAAGTGCTGTATAAAGAAAATTCTACAAAGAATGCATCTGTTTTTCTAAATTCAAATATACTTTATAAATGAAATGATTAATTAAAATCTAAAATAATCAGAAGTAATTGTCAGTCATGCTAATCACAGCTGCTGAAACAAGTAATTAGTTACATGGTGTATTTCAAAGAAGTATCTTCCTGGAATAATGCTTTCAATTTTCATTTCCATATGTGACACATGGAAAGCCAGAGACAGGCACAAAACAGAGCATATAGTTAGCTAAAACAAATTATTTTTCCAGCCTTTTCCTTATAGCTAAGTAGTGGTCTTTGCTTCTGATCTTGAAAAACCACCTTATAATGCAGGGACAAATAGAACTTAAGACAGTCAGCAAAACAGCACTACGAACTAGATGGCAGTTTTCTAATTGTTTTACATCCAAAGACACTCCACAGGTGCTTAGAAACTGAAAATAAAACATTTAAAAGCTCATTAGTGCCTACCTACACCACCACAAATCCTAACTTAAATGAGTTATGTATCAGCAAAAGAATCCTCTAGTGACTCTAAGAATTTGCTTTGTGTATCTGATTAGCGTAAGTCGATTCTCTGAAAGGGAATGTTACACCACTATATCTTTAGAAGAGATCTTTGAGACAAGCCTAAGCCCCAATTTATTGCATTACTATTTGTCAGTGGAAATAAAACGAATTTTATTTGGAACTGCCAACATATCACATAGTTTTAAGAAATTAAGTAAACCCTGAATATATTTTCCAATGATTGGCAAATACTTTCTAAGTTAAGCTGAGGGCTAATCTGTCTTTCCCAAGCAGAAAGTTTCCAATTTACCCCTACCACGTGAATATGTCTCCACCAACTGGAGAGAGAGATTAAAAGAAAGGAAAAAAGAAAAAACTACAATAGTTTAGAAATTCAGTATGTGACTTTTTAACCTTTAAATTTCACTTTAATACCTAATGCTTGTCAAAGAAAAAAAAAATCAATATCCAAACTGACATACATACTTGGAACGTCCAGCTGAATTTGGACGGTGTTTATTGTTCCCTCCATGTTCCAAACAGCTTCCATTTAAACTGGAAACAACTCTAAACCCTGTAGTCTCTCTCCTGTGACAATTCTCTTGACTTGTCAGAGAAGCTACTTCCAGACGTTCCTATGAATCAGGAAAAACACTGAATAAAGAAGCTGCTTCTATCCTCAATATATGTATATGGATAATACTTCAACTACCATATAAAGTCACCCAGAAAACAGAAATAATAGTTCTCATAACAGAGATGCATACAAAGGTGAAGAAGAAACACCGAGATTCAAGAAGTGTATTTCAGCGTGCTACATGGACAAGAACATAATGATACTCTACAATAAAATGGAAATACAGCAACAGCTTTATTCAATGTCTCCTTGAAAATATCCATCTCAGTACACCGAAGAGATGCCAGTATATTAATTTGCCCTACACTTGACTTTCTTTCAGAAATAACTCACATGTAAGCAAGAAGAAACAATACTTTTTAAATCTAGACCTATTAGAAGCATTGGATGAGAAAAGATGTCCAGAACAATTTAGTTGTGTAATTTTCCCCAATTCTTACACGCATATAATACAGTACTGAGAAAAAAAAAGTTACTGCAATGGCTTTGCACTCCTGCTTAAAAAGAATACCTGCTTGGCAACCTCTTTCTTTTTTCTTTCTTCTCTTTTCTCTTCTTCCCTTCTCTGAATCTCATTAAGGATTTCACGTTGCTGAAATAAATTTCAGTGCTGTTAGACATGTAACAGTATATACAATGCAACTGCTAAGCTTTCTCTGTCACAGTAAGATAGGATATTGAAAAGTGTTTAAGAGGATTTGTGGATCTCAGAAGAATAAAAAAATGAAGTTAGCTCTCCTGAGCAGTTTAGAGAAAACGCTTTCTGCGTGAGAAAGCCGAATGGAGCCTTAGATAAAATTACTTTTACTGACAGATTCAACAACAAATTTTCATACGCAGAAAAGGTACTGAGAAAATGGTGTTAAAAAATAAGAAAACACAGTCATACTGTCCATACTGCCACTCTGTGGAGACTGTCTTTCTATACCACAAGTCTCTGTGGGATTTAGATGAATCTCCTCACTTGCACTGAAGAATAATATCTAGGTCCATGAAGATGCCTGTTTAGATTAAATCTACTGAGCTCTGAAGAGGTCTGTCACAGAGAAGAGCTCCAGTGAAAGGAGGTATGATTACTTATCTATTTGGCTAATACTTCCTAGATTAAGATGGAATGCACTTTGGTCTTACAGGTATATAAGGTCCTCTCTATGAATAGTTTTCAACATTTAAAGCTTCTGAGGGTTAAAAGTACACCTGTAAAAAATGTCACAACAGCAGCAGATAATTCATATGGTACTTACTGATCAACTGAGATGACACGTCTGACAGGCTAATAATTTACTAAAATACCAATTTATTGCTAATAAGGTATTATATGAAGGGATGATTTACAAAATCATGATCGTTTATGTCATTTTGAGAATACAGGGTTATTTACACTTTCTCTTACCTCCTGCTCCTCTCTTCTCTTAACTTCCTGTACCCTACGCAGCTCCTCCTGGGCCAGTCTTTCTTGTTCCTTCTGATGATTTTTTAGCATTTCTTCATGAAAGGACTTGGAAGGTGGTTTATTATAATCACTGAGAAATGACTGTACGTAGTCTGCAAGTTCAAATATCATCACCTGAAAGAAAATAAACAGAAATGACACCCAGAGTTCAAAACAATTCAAAGTTCATCACAGCCAGTTTAGTAACTGACATCCAACTTCAAAAAGCGATGTAGCAGGGTCAGTGTGTGACTGCTGATTTTGTTACTTATCAGGAGAATTTACCATGCTTCAGTACGTCTTTGTCAGAACTATTTATTAATGAACTGTGACATGGAAAAAAACACTGACTATGGTAGCAGAGATGCTGAAAATTACTGAAAGAAAGCCAAGTTCAAACATCTTCTCACAAACACACACACACCTTTTCTCATCTCCTCATTTTTGAGGTGTTTTTCTATTTGCAAAGATAAGCGTTTATGGCATAAGCTACAATAGGACTATTATCCCTTTGCAACTCGGTATTACTGTACATACTGCTAAGTTGCTTATTTCATTGCTAATACTAAATCCAATCGTTCCTCTACAAACTAGACAAGTAGTTACAACGAAAACCACTAAAGGAACTCCAGATTTATATAACCACAACTACTAAAATAAGAACTGCATTGAAAATTCATCCAAATCCCGTTGCACGGTTTGCTTGTTTGAAACCAATTTTGAGCTACTGCTTACTCAAGTTAGGAGTGAAGTGATGACTTGTTGACCTGTTGGTATTTGTGCTTTCATCAGTTTAGTAGCATCTCTTTATTAATTTATACAATTCCTAGCACTATTAGACCATCATGTCTCCAAAAATAAAGCAACGGTACATTAGAAAGATTGACCCCAGCAGAATCATTGGAAGTATTGGACTTGATGTCCATGCACAAATGGGAGAACAACCATACCAAATTTTAGCATCTCCTATAAAAGATTGACATTTACAAAATTCTCAGACACCGAATCCCCTGCTTGCACATAAGAATGAAGCCAAAAAGCAATCCGGAACAGAAAGAATAGCGCAATGTGCACATATTTGCCATGTGCAGAGTAAACTATCTTTCCCAGGTTACTATTTTGAAAGAAAGGCAAGCATGTATGTACACGCATGAATAAAAAAAATGAAGAAGGAATCTAGATAATTAAAAAATAAATACATCCACTGTTCATTTGATGGATAGCTGAGGCATTCTCAAGCTTCCCATACTGCAGAATACACTTTAATAAAAGAATCTCTATCAAGGCTAAGAGACTACTTAGAGACCTCAAACCTTATTTCAACTATTGTTCTCAATCATTCATGGCACATTTACTACCAAAAAGATCCCCCCCCCATATACACTGTTAAGCTGTTAACTTCCAAAGATACCAACATGTTTTGAGGAAATTCTTTAATATTAAACAGAACGGAAATAATGTAGCATCTGGCTAAAATAGCTCTTTTGAAAGTATCTGCATAAAAATTTGTAAACGAAATAGAACACAAGTGTGGCATATAACTGGCAGGCAGACTTCACAGAATATTTTGCTTTTAATTTCCTATTTTAACACATAAGAGCTACCACAACTGTGTACCTCTCACTTTTAAAAAGGCAAATTCAGCAAATCAAATGTGCTTACCTGTAACACTTCCACATCAAGATAAGAAACATATTGTAATCTATTTCACAGAGAATTCCATGCTTGCAAGTAACTCTTTGAACCATTTTAGTCCTCAGCAACAATTTAGAAGTTAACACCAAATTTTGTTAACACCAAGCATACCTGGGGATTTATAAAAACCTTTAAAAAATAAATACATATTCTAAGTATTTCGTATTTATCTGTATCTCTCTCTTTGTACCATTTGAGAGGAAGAGAAGTATCAACTTTCCTAACCACAGCAAGAAAAAAAAAAAAAAGGCAAGACAGCATGTAGCAGCTATTCGAAAGCTACAGAGGTCTCATGTCTCCAGTTTTGTGTTAGAGGAACCAGGTAGTACTGAAAAACTGTCTATGCAATCACTGTTTCCTTAAACAGTCTACAGCCACTTAAAATACTCAAATTGAATGAAAGGGGCAGAAAGCTCCCAATTTTATAGAGTTAGCATGACCTCTCATAATGTGAAATAACTCTTAGAATAAGAATCTAGMTATCCCTAAACAAGGATACATTTTGCAATATTTATATAGGCACTGTATTTTTAGAGTATGCATATTCTGAACTTTCATTAATTAGAAACATTCTTAACAAAGAAGGCAATTCTCTTCTTCCTAAGCAACAATACAGTCCATTTTTCCAATCTGGATGTATTTGATCATATTATACCACACACATTTTTTAGAACTATTTAGGATCCGACCTCTGGGAAGTGAAAAACCTCTTACCTCTCCACAGCGCTGTCTTGCCAATTCTGCTAGTCTGGATTTTAATTCATTTATTTTCTCATTTGACAAGCCTTTTGAATTTTTTAATTGTATTTCAGGGACACTGAGGGAAGAAACAAAACAAAACAAAACAAGCAACAGAACAGAAAAAATGTCTCATTAAAAAAGCTGTTTTTAAAAAATAATTGTATAAGACACAAAAGGTTGGTAAAAGATTTAATGGGTGAGAGAAGAAGGGAATTCACAGTGACTTGGCAAAGAGTCAATGTTCAAATAAGTACTACATAAATATTACATTTAAAATAATACCAGAAATAGTATTTTATAATCACTAACATTAAATTTTCTGGCTAGAGACTGCTTGTTAGCTACACTAAACAAAAGGACTACCAAGGAAACCCTGCAGGAAAGCAGAGTTCCTGCAAGGAAACCTCTTATAACTCAGCTCTCAACTAGTAATCTATGTAACAGCCCTTCTAAAATATTATAAAATTTAAACATCTAAATGTTATAATTATTTATTTATTAACACTGCATAGATAACACAAACTTAAAGAAACATGCTGCAATAAGTAACAACAAAGTAAGAAAACATTTATAGGAACAAGTAGAATACCTGCAACTGCGTTATCACTTGGTAAGGAATAACACTTCCCTTTTACACTATTCATGGCATTGCAAATCAATGGGCTAGCGGGATTATGCTTTGGACACAACTAGTGACAGAAGGACTGAATTAATCATTCCAGTCTGTGCTCCCAGAGTAATGTTTGAATTTTACAGCCCAAAACAAGGAAGGTTCTGATCACCTGCAAGCCTTTTCACATTCTGGATGGAAAATGACCACCAGTCTTCCAAAAGGCTAATTCAGCAGAAAACAGGAACAGCAGACACAACTAGGCCAACAGATTGTTTTAAAAATGAAAATTCAGTCCCCAATTCAGCAGAATAGGTCAGGAGTTGAAAAAGTTCAAAAAGGGTATTAGGTTGCTAACAGGTATACCTATGCTGATGTATCCTCAAGCTAAATATCGAGCCCTCAAGTCTTCTGCTGACAGATGCATCTCTATTACTCTCCATCGCTCATGGGACACATCCAATTCAGGTGCACACTTTTACAGTTACCTACTTTAAAATACTACAGGCTTAGTACTGACATGCAGAAGCAAGAATAACAGCAGTGAATAAAACTACATGTTTTTTAGCTTACACTTTACTTTGGAAAACAAAGAAAAATATTCAGAAAAAAAGATTATATTTTAATGTTCACTCACGTATCAGGGTAAGTATGTGGACATTTGACCCACAAATCAACTTTGGCATATACTTCATTATCACCAGTTAATCCCTGAGGACGCAGAACCAAATTAATTTCAGGAGGCTGTTCTACCTAAAATGGAAATCACAGATTTTGATTTAATAGTATGTCTTAATAAAGCAGGAATTACTGCACACAACCTACATTATGTCAGAATTCAGGCTAGACCATCCATTCAAACCAGAAAAATATATATATTGATGGTATTGAAGTTGCTCAGTGATAAAGTGAACTGATTCATTGATTATCTCAGTTTATCCTGCATATTTTTAGAACTTCTTCAGGTAAGTAAGTATAGTTACAGTTATTAGAAAGATAAATCAGACTAAGCAAAAAGGAGATTTTACAGTAAGACCCTCCAATTCCGCTTAGCAGTAAAAAGAAAAAAATAGATGTGAATGTGACAGGTTATTTATGGAATATTACAAATTAAAACATTAATTATATAAATAAAGCCACTTTTTTTTTTGTTTTAGATCTCTGACAAGTATCAGCACTTTCTTTGACATGGAAACAGGCCTACCATCACATCTACTATATACACCTTGTGTGGCCAAATAGATGGATAGTACTCTGCGTGCCATGTGTGTGTGGCACAAAACAGTATTTTGTGAAGTACTGTCTTTCTCTACTGATCAAATTAACCGCTCAACATAAAGTAAAATGTGCACAGAGAACATACCAAACATTTTTTTTAATAGGAAGTTTAATCTTCTGAAAAGAAACAGAGACAAAAGACACCTTAATAACATGGCAAACACGGGGAAATAAGGTCACATGGAATTACAAAAAACGGCAACAGGTTAAAGATGGTCAGGATCCCCTCTATTTTTCCTTTGCAATTCAGATAGGAAAAAGAAGCTAAGTCAAAACGATGCTGAGTATGAACTTAACAGTCTGAGGTCAGCAACACTTCTGATAACCCAGAGAGCTGCTAACAGCCTTAGCATCACAATTCCATCAAGAAATATAAACACACACACAGAGGTTCTGGAAGAATTTTAATTTCAGGTTTATGGCAGAAAGACAATAGCATCTGTGATATTTTTTAGAAATTAAGGACAAAAGAAGGTAAAAAACAGAGATGACAGTAACTGTGAACTGAAGAAATTGAGTGACCAGGACCCCAAGGTACAAGAAGGCAGTGYCACTTGGAAAAAAAAACTCAGAAAAACATTGTGTGCATGAAAGAGAAATAGAGAAGAGCAATGAGTAGTAGACCCAGGCATTAATTAGCTGTGATAAAAGAAAAAAAATGCAAAAATTAAAAATAATAATTAAGTTCTCATGGAAACAGCCACAGATTGAGTAAACCTTGGCATGGAAGAAATACGCAAAAACCTCAGCAACACTCAGACCGATGAGATGAATTATTTAAGCAGGTATGCAATTAATCGGTCAAGGAACGAATTAAGAGGAAGTTTTAAAAAATATACCTGACAATTAATTAAGAGGCAAGTCATAGGCACAGCATTAACGACAGAAAGCTGCACGGGCCTGGCGGGTTAATCTCGCAGGAAGCCCGTCAGGCAGCCGCCGCCACAGAGGAGGGGAACAGCGGGCAAACCCCCCGAGACGGGACGCGTCGGGCACGGAACCGAAGGCCCCGCTGCCAGCGGGGAGCGCGAAGGCTGTTCCGCCGCTCCCGCCGCTCCGAGGGAAGCCGAGAGGGAAGCACCCCGCCGCCGAGACCTGCTCTGCCTCCCGCTGCCCTGCTCGCCGCCGAGAGCGTGGAGCGGAGCAAGAAAAGCAGCAACGCGCCCCAGCAAGCCGCCTTCAGCAGCGCCGCAGCCAGGCGAGCGCTCCGCAGGAAACGCGTCTCCGCGCGAGGGGGCGGCGCAGACCGGACCCGCCGCCGCCAACCGGCCCGGCCCGGCCTCGCCTCAGGGGAGGCGGCGGCGGCGGC
>NW_028187023.1:861353-1017186 GCF_003343005.1 Rhea americana | reverse complement strand
GGCCCCCGCCGGCGCTCCGCGGCTCCCTGCCGGCGGCGGCGGCAGCAATCCTCAGGGAACCAGTGGTAAACGGCAAGGCAGATGTGCTGTTCTTCATTGCCTTCGTGTGGGAGCTACTGAACTGAAGGACTGACAGAAGCTCATGCAGCCTTTCTGAGTTTTGTGATCTTAACGAAAATCCCCCAAATACTTATCCTGCTAAGTTTGCAATCCCCAGGTAAGGAAAATTAATAGTGTAGTAGTCCATAGCTTGTTACTCTGCAGCCATACACCATGCTCATTGGTTTCATATTTTAGGAAATCTAGGAGAAAAATTATGCAGTCCACCGAAACTGAATGGACTGAATCTCCGAGCTTTGCTTTTGCCCTGCACCAAGTGATTTTTATATCAGGATTCCCATGAGCTGTAGTGTCTTTTCCCAAAGATCAAATACCATCATCTTAACTGGAAAGAAGTAAAATACACTTTTAGTGCCATTGTTACGTTATTTTAAATTACTATCGCAGCATAATGGACTAATTTTTCCTATTTTTAACTGCATAAAGAACCTTTTGTTGTTTCCCTTATTTTTCTTTTAAAAGGTTTATCTTAATGGACTTTTGACAAGCATCACTTCACTCCCTGACCTCTGAGTACCTCTGAGTACAGACTTTTTGATTATAAACAGATGGCTTACAGACAGAAACTACAGAATAGTTTCCATAGTCCTCAATTCATCCTTCTGATATTGTAAATTTGTTACAAGTTTATCTTTCCATTTAATGTAAACTATGTTCTTATGATCTCAGCTGAGATTRTAACTTATTTATAACTAGTAGCTGCATAGTGTCATGAGTATGTACCAAACCCAAATCTTAATCATAACCAAATTACTGTTCTGATACTGCTCACTGTTTGGTTTCTTGCCATGTCTGGAACCTGCCTTTCGCAGCAGCATTTTTCTGTGATCTTTTTTGTGTGAACTGCATGAAAAAAACGGCACAGTATTTATCCAACAAATATAGAGATCTCTTTTTATAGTCCAATCTGACCTAGACCACTGTATTGGTTCAATAGAAAGTTTCTTGCACCTTCTTAGAAGAGCTGCTGTATTTGAACTACTGGTGCAGCTGAATGTTCTCATCCATCAGTTTGCATGAATAGTCTTTCTMTGTTAACGAAACAAAAGAAACAAAGTTTCTAGACGCTGGACTCATTTTCTCCTCCACAAAAAGATACAGTAAGGCTGGCCAATTTGGAGATATGATAGGGCAATAAGTAAGAAACTTTAGGAAAACTTTCTTTAACAGAAACTTGGAGGTTACATTTCATGAAACTTTTTCTCCATTGCAGAGTATTTTTTAATATGGTTGATGTCTTTCAATTCACTTCTGGAAGATACAGCATTAACRTTTGAGTACCATATGTATATTACTGAACACGATTCTAAAAAGTAAAACCCCTACACTGAAAATAAATAACAACTCTTAGACAAAGAATATTGTGGAATAAGTCACTTTACTGTTAGGCCCAATTGTTTGTGGCATCATTTTATTACATTTGATTTGAAAACAATGATGCCACTGTGGATGCCACTGTGTAAATAAAAAATACACTAGATAATGCCTTCATCACTTTGAGATCCAGTAGTAATATCTATTTATCTGGTCTTTTTCATGGTGGATAAATATTGTACATTGGGTTTGCTTAGTAAAACCCACCTGTGTATTTCAGATTGCATTTGTAAGATGGGAAATTAAGCATACTGCCTAGGTACAATTAATTAAAACTAGCAAGCACTTTCCAGCATTGTCATATGCATCTCTTTTATGTTTTTCTCAATGTTATCAATCTGTAGCCTTAGATCTTCTACTACATGTGAAGGTGAATACACATTTCTTTCTCGACAAAGATACTCTAAGAGTTACAACGGTATATTTTATCTCTCTGATTCTTTTATCTTCTATACAGGAGAAGCAAACTTTGCCGTTGGATAGTGTCTATCTCCAAAGAGACAAAACACAGATAATTGCTGTAGTCCTGCTTTAGATTCAGTGAAAACTTCATTGAAATAAGTCTAATAAGTCTATACATTAGCAAGGCAGTTATCTGCAAAAGAAGTTACTACCAGTGGATGTTCATCATATCTCCCTTACAGACATTAACATACATCATGTAAGAGAGGTTTACTTTTTGCTCAGATTACGTTCTTTTCAAACACAAGAAACTGAG
Organism: Rhea americana; assembly: GCF_003343005.1. Lineage (NCBI taxonomy): Eukaryota > Metazoa > Chordata > Aves > Rheiformes > Rheidae > Rhea > Rhea americana. The sequence continues at coordinate 1,014,974 of NW_028187023.1, read as the reverse complement.
GAAGGAACTCAAAGAACTATGATTAGAACAAAGCACACCTGAAACTGCTAATGAGTCACAGATCTGCCTATGAATGCAAAGATGGAACTAAAACTGGGACTGGCTGGACAAGGAGAATGGGTTGACAGTACGGGTGAGAGCTAAGAGTAGGAAGGCCCCAGAACACTGGGGCCAAGCTAAGAGTAGGGAAGAGAGACAGATTACTAGAGAAGAGACTATAGTGAAGAGTTTGGAGACTTGGTTGAACCCCCAGGGCCTGAGATGGGACTGGTCAGGAAATGTCTTTGGAATCATGGCAGAGCATTCATCTCATTTCTGTTTGGTGCACAGAGGATGACAACACACTATTCTTGCAAGGGCAGCGGGAGACAGGGCTTAGGTCACACAGAGAAGTTTTATTAGTTTAGGGTCTCTGGAAAAGTAGTGTTACAAGAGGACTAAATGAAATTGGACTTTATGCCTTGCTGTGAGGGGGTAAATATCCAGAGCTAGCTATTCTTCCGGAGACCGAGTTCCAAATTCGCTGATGAATTGCTGATGAATCTTTTTGTTTAAAGCTTTGTTCTTGATAATGTCAGTTTTGTTCTTCCTGTCGATTAGAACTGTTGCAAGAAACTGAAATGGCAGCGGGCTTGCTGGTGCCTATGGAGCCTGCTCTAAGACACCCCACCTGGTCCTGCTGCACCAGGAAAATCAAGTGTCCTGTGTGGCTGTGCTAGTCAACGTACCACCACCAAAAACCGAAGAAACAAACAAACAACAAAAAGCTGACCAGAAACCGAGTAACTCTCTGCCTCGTTACCTTAACCTATTTAAACTATTTAGTGGAAAAACTAACAGGAATGTTGAAAGGTATATATTAAAAACATCATAAATTTTTCTTCATGCTATTTAGTTTACTTGAGGCATCATCATTCTAAARCATTAGCACTTAAGCCAAATATGCTTTAAGCTGACTGCCCATCATATGGATTCAAACTTCTTGCACGGTTTAAAACTTACCTTTGTATGCCCATATGGTGCTTTCCCAGCAAATTAAACATTAAAAAAATTAGTAACATATGATGTGTTTGTGTCTGAAACGTCTTTGGATATATTATCAGAGTTATGGGACCTGTTTTAAAGTATCAGTTTARAAATTCTTACTCTTAAACAACGTTGCTGCTGCCAGCAGCAGGCGAGAACAGCGCATCAGCTCCGCTCCGACGCTTCAGCTCCGCAACAAAATGGCTGCCCGGCGCGCGGCGGCCACGTGATGGCGTCCCTCCCCGAGCGGGCGGTGAGAGCCGGCCCCCGCCGCGGACCCTGGCCCCGCGCCCTGGCCCCGCCCCGCGCCCTGGCCCCGCCCCCTGGCCTGGCCCCGCCCCGCCGGCTCGGGGCCGCCGCCGCCGCCGCCTCAAGCCGCGGGAGCCGGCGCGGCGGCTGCGTCAGTCGGTGTCCGACGCGCGCTATGACAGGCTGTGAGGGGAGCCGAGCGGGGGCCGGGGGACACCCGCAGGAGGCCGCCTCGGACGGCACGGAGGGTTTTTTTGTTTGTTTGCTTCGGTGAAGACTGGAGTGAGCGCGCCCTGGCTTGGCACTGAAACCGAGTTCATGTTTCGCGAGGAGCGAGCGGCCCGTGCGCTGTGGCAGCCGTTGAACGATCGGCGACCTCCTCTGCGTGCTCTGCGAGGGGCTGCTTATCCCCAGGTGTCACCGCGAGGTTAATTCATTTTTCACGATAGGAAAAGTGGACAGGCTGAGCAAGGAGTGCTCTGGGAGATTTGTCACTGGGAAAGAGGTGTTTTTCCACTCTGGAGGCTGTGAGAAAAGCTAATGCAAAGGCTGAGAATTTGGGGTGGGGGGGGACAGACCTTGCAGTTCATTAAGTTTTCCTGAGCTGTTTTAGCATATGGTGAGGTGTTTGTGAAGGTGTTTGTGTGTGGTGTGTGTGAGACCATCTGGTGGGGTGAGGAGGACCAGCTGCCCGGYGGGCTGCATCTTTGCTCATTCATGTTTATTGCAGTAAAACGTGCTGAGGAAATGCTGTGGCACTGAGCAGTGAGAAACATGGGACAACTAATAGCAAGGAAGAGCCTTATTTTTTTCTTTTCTGTTCTGKGTATAATGATTTACAAGGCAGACACTTGAGAAGCCAAGCCTGCTCTGCAGGACGCGCAGCGGTGAAGAAGATGCTGCCAAGCGCGGCAGACCGGGCATCGTTTGTCGAGGCGTTCCCCTGCTTGCGTGCTCCCTTCCTGGTGAGGCACTGGGTCTGTCCCCTGTGATCGGTAGGCAGCGAGGAGGAGGAGGAAGGAAGCCTCGCCATGGGGCACAACAGAAGCTGGATCTCAAGAAACCAGAGTGAGCATGTCCTCTACCAAGCCGTCACCAGAGCTGTGGAGATCAGGAACGTGTCTGCGGCGCAAATCACGTGGAGCAAGAGGAACGCCAGCGGTTTTGGTGAAAACGGGGAGTACAGTGAAGAACAAACCTACAGGCACTTCACAACCGCTGTGCAAGTCGTCATCTTCATCGGCTCTTTGCTGGGTCAGTGAGTATTGCTGGAATTTTTTGTTGACTTGTTGAGGTTCATGGTCGTGACTGCAGACCTGAGGGATGATCAGCGTGGGCAGAATTTGCTACCACACTGACTCCTCTTCCTGCATTTTAGGTTTTAGGTCCTTAGGTGTATGATTTCAATTACCTTGTGCTTTTCTGATATGCAGAAGTTAAATACTTTAAAAAATCACCCATCCGTAACAGAGGAAAATCAGTACATTACATGTATGCATTTCTTAGTAAACTTTTCTATCAGGGTATAAATGGATAAAAAATTAATGCATTGATTGTACCCTTATGTTTAAGTGTAGTGGGATCTACACTGATCGTCCTAGAAAAGAATGTGGAGTGTTTTAAACAAATTGTACTGAATGTATGTTTCACACCACAAAAATTCTGTGTTAGTGTTCTGCAGATTTCAAATGAATCTTTTGGAAGTACTTTATGCTGTAAACATATATAACCACGTGCTATCTTACCTACTTACTGGCCTTGAGCTAAGAATTGCAGACCTTAGATAGGTGKTAGTATGTTACTAATACATTGCTGTGTAACTTTACAAATCTTCATACATTTGCTCTCTAAGCACCATTAGTAAAGAGTTCTGCTAGAAATGCATTTGTATTTCTTACTAAAAAAGAAAAAGCCTTTGGGTGAGACTAGTTTGCACTATTTGGGGGATCAGTCAGTTGGATTTCAGTAAAACGCCACCCATAACAAATTGGAAAAGCTAACTACCGGAAAAGATGAGGCTTTTCTCACAAGGCCTCACTGAGAATATCCTCATCTCTCAGTTCAGAAAGGCTTTGCAAATGGTCATTATTTCTTATTATCAAGGGTATATTTTGTGGGTTTTTTTTTGGTCTTGGATAATGCTAAAATCTATTTCAGTGGTCACAATAATTGATGATAATACTGATTTCTGCTTCTTGCTTTTTAATATCACTTATTTCTAAAATGATGGTAAAGATGGTCTTGAAAAGGATTGAGATCCTGGCTCAGTGATAGACTTACTGAGTATTACTGTAAATCACTGAGACTTTCATCCTCAGTTCTCCCTGTTTGTCACGGGGGTATAGAMTTCATAGTTGCTGCTTTTTCTATTTAGAGCATTGGTAGTATGTGAAAAGGACTTACTGTATGTTGGAGAGTGCCTGGAACAAACTGACAGCCAACAGTGAGGTTTAAGAGCTTGATTTCAGCATTGCTGACAATGTCCTAAAAATTGCAAAATTGAATGAGAAAAGTCAGCATTTTAGTGTCTTTTGGGTTTTGAGCCTCAAGAGTGTGTGTTTGGGTTGTATTTCCAGGCTTAGTTTTGTGAGCATGGATCTTTAAAACTTATCAGAAGAATAAAACTGAGATTCTTATGAGATAAGACCCTCAGCAGCTAGGAATTGAAGGAAAAAAAMCCCCAAATTTTGCAAGATTTGCTCCAAGTCATGATTTGGCATTCTTGYAATCTGTTTTCAAGAGGGAGACTCTGTGTGAACAGATGTGGGCCCATTATAAGGGGCTCATCTGCAGATCAGATGGGAGGGGAGCTGGCAAAGCTTCCCGACCACTAGCTTCCCTAGGCCTGTCGTAGAGCAAAACTGGCAAGGGAATCATGTTTTCTTCAATATGAAAATGCAGTCATATGACAGCAAGTGCAGTGGCCTTTGTGAATTTGCAGTGATGGAAACTAACTCTTTTTTTTTTCTTTTCTTTGTTTTTTTGTAACTGCTTGCTTTTTCTTTCTGCTGTCCTGAAACACTATTTTAAGAATATTTATGATACATGTTCTAACAACTAAAAATGTGAAAGTCCTTACAAGTATTTCTTCCCATAACCTCCCTAGGTACTGTTATTCCCCCTTTGCTGGAGGGAAACAAAGCTACAAAGAAACCGAAGCCTCGATTTCTGGAAGGAGTTTGAATTTAGATGCCTGCATGCTCACCCCTCATGCATTGCCATAAGTACTGCTTGCGTGTGTGCCAAGCACTGTCCCTGCACTGGCAGCGGAGAGCAATTTGATGTTTACCTCATGTTTCTGCATGCACAAGCACCATAAAATTTTCCTCTTCACCTACTACCTGTTGTGCTCCTTCTAGTGTGGGCGGGCATCCAGCTCTCCCCTGCCCCAGGAGAGTGCCTCAGTGGAGCTGCAGAAGCAGCTTGGTCCGATGAGTCCCTCTTTGCAGAAGGGAAGCCCTTCAGGAGGAGTTAAGACATCCTTCCCCCAGAAGCATGAGGTGGTGAGGCGCTCTCCTCAGCGGTAGCGTACGTGGGTTTGAATCCTCGCAGGTTTAGGAGAACATGCAATTTATGCATCCCACAATCTCAGTGAATGCCCAAGCCACTCTGATACTGGATGAAATAGCACTACCTTTTTAAAAGGATGAAATGATTTCTCCTTCGAGCTTGGAGGAGGATAAATGTGAATGCCTCATTTTAGATAATGAATACTGATCTAGCATAACCAGCGATATACAGCTCAGAGAGGTCCAGGTCCTTGAAGAAGGAAGAATCATAGTCTGAGTTGTAAATTTAATTTGAAAACTTGCTTTACAGAAAAACTTCATAGCGATTGCCTGTCTTGAGAGAGATGTACGTTACGTTTTTCTCTCCAATTTCAGACCTGTGGGGGGGCTTGTAACTGTAGACAGTGTTCTTGCATTAGTTTTTCCTGTGTTTTGAAATGACAATGTTACAGTGAGTGTTTTGTGATACCTCTTTAGAAAAATAAAGAGTTGGAGTTAAAAACAGTTCCTCTGATAACTGTTCTTCTTTATGTTTACTTTACAATACATGGAAAACACATCCTCAGGCGATTTGTTTGTTTATTTTAGATAATGATGACAATAATACTAGACTCTAGAATTTTTCTTTATTTTTAAAGAGGATTGTGTAACTGTCACAAACTTGCCAAAGCTCAAATCTGGATGTGATCTCAGTAGGCAGAGATACAACCAACCAGAGATACCAAGAAGAGTAATCTGCTGATTTGCAGATCCCTTTTTTCCTATTTTTTTCTCCTAATTTATAGTTTTAGTTGTTAAAAAATTCTGATTTCATACAGAATCAAATTATTCTATGTTTTGAATGGACAAAACATATATATTGGTTTAAAAGTCCATTATAATTTAGGGCAGTTAAAGATGAGAGTTCTTCACATAAGTTGTAAGAATTACTGAGTTAATGAAGTGACGACACTATGCTAAGATTTTTACAGTTTTAAACAGCTATTTATGAGACTTTGAGTCTGTGCAGACTTGCTAGTGTTCCTTTTCCACTGCTTTTGTGGAAGTTCTTGATGAGCAGATTATCTGTGATTTTAATGTTCAAGGCCTGAGGAATAAGATGGGGGAAATCTGCTGAATCTGTGCTTTGCACCCAACAAATATTATCCATTATACCCTCCTTTGGCTGTAGCTTACCATGAGATTTCAGTATAAGACAGGAAGGCTGGTAAGTTGAGGGAACTGGTGAGTTTATAGTTCTCCTGGTGAGCATCTTAGTTTGGCTCTAGGGAGGATTTACAGCATATTGAAAACTTAAAAGCCGTTTCAATCTGGGATGCTTATCAGGACATATAAATTGGGAAATTCACCTGGGAAACTTTAAATGCTTTGCAAACATCGATGAACTTATTGAGTGGAGAAGGTGAGGTACAGAGTAGGTAAGAAGCTAGAAGGCCTTGTTAATGCCATGTTCCTGTGCAGCTCCATGGCTGGCAATGACAGTTCTCATAGTAAAGGCATTTCTAGCCTTTAAGCCATCGACTCTGAGGAGAGGTGAGTAAAATGCCAGTTAACACTTACTGACAGTATTTCTTGTTCCATGATTTGAACTGTATTTGCATCTGTGAGCACAGAACACTTTATAGAAAAAAACACTGTTAATGGACACCTCTGCTGAACATCAGCCTCTAGTTACCACTTTCCTCTCCTGACCCACACATGTTTTTGATCCTCCTTGAAATCAACAGTGTGTATACTTCAGGAGTACTTGAATGAAAAGTACATGTGTAAAAAAGATACGATGCTGGTGTGGGGCCAAGTGAGTTGAACTGAACAGTCTGCTTACAGCTTAATTGTACATTATGATTGAATCTATTGCCTCTGAGAAAAAGTTATTATAGGAAAATAGGTGTTAAAATAATTATGCTTCTATTCTATTCTATTCAACTTGCTAATATGAGTGACTTTTTCTTGGACGACTTAATTGCATCTATTTAGCTTAGCAAAATGAAAGCTAATGTGGTGAATTTCTGCTTTTTTTTTTTTTGTTTGTAATTACCTTAAGTATGAGGGAAAGTAACATGCATTCATGAAAAAGACTTACTGATTTCACTAGCCATCAAAATGATGTAGCAGGGAAGAGTATGACGTGAGAAGCAATGCATACTGTCAATATTTATTCCCATCAGTTTACTTCATCCTGTGGAGTAAAATGAGCCAAGAGATTCAAACTTTGCATGTCATAACTTGCATTGAAAGAATGTAGTTGAAATCAATAGTAGAACAAGAATGGTAGAGATCTGCTTCAAAACGGAACTGTACTGGATTAGTAGACTAAACCTGACTTATATAAGATAATTTCTTATTGCCTACGAGGAAGTGTTTTGCTTTTTCTAAGCTGCGTTGCTACAGTATATCTATCACACCAAATGGACAGAGTCAAAGGGAGAGGTGACTAATTCAGGTTACACGTGGAAGTGAATGATGATTTGAACTCAAGGTAATAGTGGCTAGGGCCCTTAGCTGGCAATTTCAAACGGTGGCTATTGAAAGGAAGCTGTTGTTCATGTGAAGCTGATAGAACAGTGAAAAGAAGGGGGAAAAACAAATTTAGGCTTAGAAGTAGTACTATAAAATTGCTAGAGGTTTGAGGATGGAGACTATATTCCTGTCTTTCACACTGTTAATTAGCTTAGTCCAGGTAAGAAATGGAATGAGCAGTTGTTTAATTGCAAAAGTACTCATTTTAAAGCCCTAAATAACACCATTTAGGTAAAAATTGGAGTTCTAATTTCTCAAAATTATTCAAGCTAATACCTGTTAAGAACAAGTAGTAGTCCATACGTTCGCTGGGTACATATGGGGCTTATGGTTACAGGGTGAGCTGAGACACCAGGAGCTTCCAAGGACAGACCAGCTCTTGTTGCCGAGATATCCACAGGCCAGGAAAAAGAGACTCTGCTGGCCGCTTCCTGTGCTGACTACTAGACTGGTAGCTACATCCAGGTGTATTTGTGGGGTCAAGAGTGCTGCTGTTGTATCTGCATTGCCTCTACAGGTAAAGAGGACCCTAAGGAAGCATGCTGGGCAGCAGTTCTGTTGTACTGCCCTAGGAAAGTGGTTTTTTGTGTTCTATCCTCCCACCCAGACCCCTGTGTAAACTAAGTGTTCTCGATTTTTCTCTTGTTTTCTCATCTGGAAGACCATATAGGTGTACTCTAGCATCTTAAGAGAGGTGGAGCTCACACAATGACCTTTTTCCTCTTTTTCGTTTTAGGGGAATTATCTCAGGCTGGTTTGGCTTTTAATATACAGAGTGTCGTGTAAGGATTATCAGCAGTGTGGTGAGATTGCAACTGGCACTGAGATATGCTTCAGTGATGCAGTGCAGAGCAGTTTGCAAAGGGGGGTCACAAATGGTGTTATTCATGGCSCATTTGCAGTCAAAAAAATAGAGGCTTCAGAACTTTCAGTCTGAAGTCAAATGGGCAGAACAAAACTTACAGGTTGCTTTTCATTAAACTTAAGAATTTATATTTGTAACTTTAAATTTAGAGAATTTTTTTTCTATACAGATCATCGCCCTCATTGAGCATGAAAAGAGAATAACAAAAAGCTCTAGTATATTCTGTCCATTTGGCTGATATTCAAAAATGAATTGATAGTTTATGAAAAGAAATTATTTGTACATGCTAACTGTGGAAAAAATATTAGATACTAAATTTAGGTGAATAGGATGGAGTTACTACTTTTACCACTGTGGTTGTCACTATTTTGAAAAAGGATAAATGTGACCAACAACTGTTAAATAGGTGGCAAGAAGTTAACTGATGAATGGCAAATTGAAGATGCCCCTTTTCCATTTTCTTTCTTTTTTTAAGGTTTGGAATGATGTAGGGCTCCTTTTCAAAGACATTTTTAATAGCTTTCCTTTTCCAAAGAGAATTTTTGACATCAGATTCACAGGTGAATCTGGCATAGTGCAATATTGCTTTATAAAGGCTAATTATCTTTTTCCATTAGAGGTAATCTATAGGGACTAATTAGTGCTTTAACACAGTCACCATATCTTTGCCAGCAGGAAGAGGGAGTATTTGTTCTGGGCTATGACTGGGCAGAGGCCACTGGAAGTGAGTGAGGCTGGATCCAGTGGAGGTCAAGTGGTGGGAGGACATCTGGGATCCCAAGAAGAGGATCTCCAAAGAGCACTTGTAGCCAGTGTGCGCAGTGATTGTGATCTTAGACTGAAAGGGAGACAAAATGGGTGGGCAAAATGGAATAGCCGATAATATCTTGCATTATTCTGAGGAGAAGGGAAAGGATAATTGGGAATAATAGTTGTGAAGCAGGTCAGGATATGAGCTCTCCCTCTTAAACTGATTTTCCATCAGTTTGCTTATTTACATACATTATTTATGTATCATTAGGACTGCACAGTTACATGAGTGAGTTTATATGGTTTGTGCTTGTACAAACATGGGTACAGTTGAATGCTCAGGTCCTGTTAGCTTTATGTGAGATTATATCAAGTTATCATGGCATGTTCTGTCAATTTTTCTCATGTTTCCCACWTCTGAGAGTCTTCATGTGGTCTTGAGGTTATTTGAATCTGTTCAGTTTTCATGTAGATTAAAAACTCCGTAGATTTCTTTAAAAAAAAAATCTATTTTCAGACCTTTAAAAAATAAACTTTAGTTCATTAATGAAAGCTATAATGAGAAAGTCACATCCCGAGTGCCAGTGTCCCCCTTCCAAGACTGAATATGCATCTTCCTTTTTATGCATGTTTTACTTAATGTATCCCAATTCCAAATCCAGGAAACTTCCCAGACCTTGTAGATCAGTGCCTTGATCGGGGTGTGGAGAATGAGGCTTTTATTTACTTGCTCTTTTATCGTCACTCCTCTGTCTTGTACGGAAAGAAATGCAGCTTTCACTAGGGAGGCTGAAGAGGCTCAGTTTGAATTATAATCTAGGTGTTATGGCACTTTCTTGGAAGCTGTGGGTTTGATTCATCCCCTCTTGGGCAGGAGATTCCTACTGTGTGCTCTAAGTGCTCTGGGATGGTATCCAAGGAAGGGCTCCCTTCAAGGAGAACAAGGAGCTCTGTTGAACGCTTTGAAACAGATGCCAGATATCCAAGGGAAAAGTGAACCCTTGCTGCCTGCACCGTGAGCCGAACACAAGGCAGGGCTTCAAGCTCAGCTCTTCTCCTGAGCAAATCCTACTGGCTGTGTGGCTGCAGCCTCTCCCAGTCTGTGAAGCCAAGTTTCATCTCCCCATCTTGCCATTGTGCAAAGCAGATGTAAAACATAATTGGTAATCTATTAAAGACGTAAATCTTTTTTGGATATAATCTGAAATTAACTGGTAATCCAGGTAACATGCTTGTAAAGGCAGGTGTGAACTAGTATAAGGAATAAACGTTTGCATCTTGGAATAGCTACCTTTGAAGTGTGCCATGGCTGTTTCTATAAAGAGTGAAGCAGGGACTGTTGCAGGAAAAAAACACCTCAAGTACATGGTTAAAGGCTAGACTGAATGAATTTTCAAGGAAAGGGAGGCACATTTGCAATAGCTCCAGCAAAAAAATTGTATCCTTGCTCCAAAAATGGGTGGAACCTCTGGAGAAAATGTGCCCGAAAGGTTCTAACATGGAAAAGATAATGTTTTATTTCTACTGGTCTCACTCATAGAAAAAGCTGGGACTGTTTTGGCTGAAACCTCCTAAACCAGGCACCTTGCATAGATTAACTTCATTGCTGATCAACCTGAATAGTTAGTTTGACAAAGTAGTAAGTGATTGAAAAGCAAGTCTAATGAGAAGCATCAGGCAAGTGTAATAATGAGTGATAATACTTGCATGTAATAATAATCATGTAGTAATAATATCCCTGTGCATTTTTCTATGAGCTGTTCCAAAACCCTGCAGCAGTAATTTGGGTTAATGTTACCTCTTGGATAAAGTCTGCATGGATAGGTATTACGCTTTTGCTTTTTGTGTATTTTTCAAGGGATCTACTAAACAATTCTGTACTGATGAAAAATTCAATTTGGGGAGCGAGCTGAAAAAGAGGTTCTGCGAGCCTTTGCGGTTTCCAGTTGCCATGGAAATCTTCCTTATTGTTTCAGCAAAGATGCCTTCTCTGGGGGCTGGCTGAGGGGCTGCCTAAATAGCAGTGTTACATTTTAAAAAAGAGGAACTGGGAAAAGTAACTATTTACAATCTGAAAATCATTTATACCTATAATGTGAGTAAGTGCCTGATACTATGGTGATACTAYATGCTAGAGTGTTCCTAAGATATATGTTGGAGAGGTGGTCAATGGATATCCCATCCTTGCTCTTGAGGAATAAAGATGACTGCTTCCCATTCCATATATGCATATGAGTAAGCTCCTTTCTTCTTTTCAGTATTCCTTTTTTTTCTGTCTGTGCTTTAAATACCTGTGTGTTTGTGTACCCGGTGGAAATGAGAATCAGATACTAGAATTCTCATTAGGTTTTGTAATGTAACGTAAGGTTTTGTAACTTCTGTTCCAATGGTGGTAAATCAAATAAAACTTTGCAATCACTGTGCAGAATGGATGTTCACCTATATGGAACACAGTCTTGCAGGCTTTACTGCTTTTTTTTTCTTGCTAGAATATATACAAATTCTTGCTCTGTTATGCCGTTTGTTTACATTTCCTTATGTTTATCCAGCAGACACTTTGTGAAAGCTAAAATCCTTAAAGGCTTTTGAATGTTTGTTTATGATTTATGGTATGAAGCAGTTGTAAAGCTGGCTTAATTAGCAACTCTATAAATGAATTGTTGGGTGTTGCAGAAGGTAGTTTGCGCTTGCTGTCAGGATACTTGACCCTCTAGGAAGTTGAGACAAAAATACTATACCCCTGAAATGTAACCCTGGAACGTTTTTGTTAAGGTCAGCTGGGTATTAGCAGCTGGACTGAAAGACCTATGGATTCACCATTCCTCAGAATCTTTGTTCTCTGACAATTATTTTTCTCAAGCTTTGTATTTTGTATTTTTAGAGCTTTTTTTGGTTTGTTAAGTATCGTGCTATTGTGTGTGTGAGTGTGTTTTGCTCAATCAACTTTTCTGTGCTCTACCTGTGCTCATAACATGTAAGGTAGCTGCTTAACATCTGTAATACATACATACATAATGTCCGATCAGAAAATCATTGCTTCTTATTCATTTTTGTTTCTAGTTTAACTGGTTGCTATTCAGAGTGAAACTGTTTGATACCAGTCATTTTACTGTCTACGATCCCCTTGTGATTACTTCAATGCCAGCTATGAACCAGAGCTGTTTAAGCAACTAGATGTCATGTTTTGCTTTTCACTGTGAGTGATGTTAGCTGAAGTGCCAGTGAGTGTATATCTCACTGCCTTGTCACTGAGTATTCTGACCTTAAATGTAAGTTTAGGTAAATCAAGATTTTGTACTGGATATTATAGGCAGTAAATCAGTATTTCTGCCATTTACTTTTGCAGAATTTCTTACTTTTGGAAGACATAAAAATACACGAACACAACATTTGATTTTAGTTGTTGTGTCCTCACTGGATTAGCAGGTAAAAAGGGCTGCTTTTCAATACACAATATAGTTAGCTTTGATTTCTACAGTATCGTGGTTGTAGCACAGCACCTGAAGAAGTTATACTCAGGATTTTCTTTCCTGGAATTGTCAAGGTATCCCTGGCTGTCTACTGAATATACTGATAAGAATATATGTACATGTATGCATACATACATACACATATGTATGCTTTGGAATATATACTATATATATTGTATTTATTGGCATGTAGATTGCATACTGGTATACATAATACATTTTGGAGTYGAATGAGACAGGACATATCGGGATTGTTATAATTTTGTTTCACAAACTCCTTGATTTCCAAAGCTGAATGCTTGTGTTTTTCTGCATTTACATGCAGTTGGTAAGTAGATTTTGATTCTTTCAAAGCAGGTCAGTTATTGCATTATGGAATCTGTTTATATCAATGAATAAACCCTCGCTAGCTTGAAAGGCCCCAGCGGCCATTTATATCATCTGTTTGGTAAGGGAGGGACATGCACATTTTCTGGTATTGTTCTGATCTTTATGCTGGAGGAATGTGAGTGGCTGGCAGCACTTGGGAAGGTTTAAGTGGTGGTGGTTCTCATTTGTTAGCTTGTTAACAAGCAGGCACCATGAACATTTAAATGAATTCTTACTCTCTTCTGTTCAGCCTTCCTTCATCATCAATTTTTTGTTTGTAGATCACCATAAATAATATGCTGTTGGAAAAGGTAAGTTTTCCATTTATCAGAAACTGTCTTCAAGATGTAGGAAATTGTGTAAGCTTCTACTACTCAGAAAAGTCGCTGTTAAGTTTTTAGGAACTGACAAATCCAGTAGCTCTGTGACACTGCTGCAGCTCCATGTCCCCAGGTACAGCCACTAGCGAAGCTGAGCATGTGCTTCTGAGAAACACCCCCCCCCCTCAAACAGCACCAGTGGTCACCTCCTCTTCCCTCCCTGGCTGATCAGGATGAAAGCCCATTAGTCGAAAATATATATACAAATGTATGTAATTTGGATCTCTCCAAAAACTGGCTTAGACAACCAGTCTATCCAGCAGCTGGCCCCTGGATCCTGCAGTTGCCTCATGCATGGACACACTCACATACATGTGTCCACAAGTGGGTCTCTCTGGTAGCTGGTCCAGAATTATGACCTTACCAGTAGCTGACCCCTAGACTCCAAGGTCTCTCCATTGCTGACTTGGACCTTCTGGTCCTTCCACTAGCCAACTCAGACCTGCTGGTCTCTGCCATATCTGTTCCAGATTTCTGGCCACTTCAAACCTCCTGTCTTACTTGCTGCTTATCTAAGTCTGGCTTGATGTTYGCTAGCGATTGCACACTGACATATGCAGCTACGCAGTGTGCACACACTCTGATCTCTCCAGTTGCTGGCAGCCCAGATGCATAGGCCCCTATGACCTGGGATCTCACTCCTGTTGTTGGCACATATGCCACCATGCACTCACAAGCACACAGAATAGAGTCCTCTCAGCCAAGAAAATAGTTAGAAATGGAGTTTAATGAGTAGACAGGACAGACTGTGCTGATGAGGTGTAGGGCATGGCCAGATAAGCCCTCTTGAACCACGTCTTTCCCTACCTTTGGTCCTTCCGCTAAACATCCCATAATAAATCTTGTACAATCTCCAAATGCTCTTCCTCTGCATCCCAGGATGTGCCCTGTACCCTCTGGGCAGTGACCCCCTTGGTCTGTAAAAAGCTTCCCCAACCAATGCCTCCTGGTGACGGGGGTCACCATGGGGCTGGGGGCTCCCCTGCGGCAACCCTGGCAGCTCTGTCTCCCTGAGTAGATCATTRGGGCATCCCCAGTTGCCGTTTGCTCCTTGCTGCTTCGTGTTTGTGGAGACGAGCCTGTTACTGCATTACCTGGCATGAACTATAGACAGACCTTCTTTTTGATGGTTTGGGTCTGATGAAACTGTAAGCAGATCATATAGTAGTTTGTATGTGTACCACTGGGAATATCCATCTGAACTGTTTTGCAAATAAAAGCAAAACTATATTGTATACTCATACTTTAAAGAAAAACTCCGAATTTATCAAAATACTGTTATTTCCTTTTTTTTTGAGTGGGGGAGGGTGTTAATTGCTGTACTACTTTTGATTATTTTCCCCCCATTCATCACAAAATCTGTAGATGACTGTGTGTTTTTGGGATGTGCAATCTGGTTATTCAGCTCCTGCCTTTTCTCCTCCCTTCTGGGCCCCTTTGTCAGGATCCAGGCACCACCTCTCTTCACATCACAGCCTCTCCCATCGGGGCAGCCTCAGCAGTTTCCCACTGGCCCATGGCATATGGTTACTGCCAAAAAAACATGCAGCCCCAAGCTCATGAGTCTCACTCGCCTTCCCACTGTTCTTCCTGCTGCCTTTCCTGGGCAAAACTGCTGTGCAGCCTGCCCTGTTGCATTGGCCCTTGTTTGCTACAGAGATGAGCATTTATGCCATTTTGGTGGAGCACACAAATAGCCTGTGATGGCCAGAGGTAACATCCATCCATTTTTTTACAAATATGTCCTATCTCCATCTTGTGAAGGTTTAGTTAGAGACAGTACACATATTTTTATAACAACATTGTGTAGATGGCTACTGATCACCAGGAAATTATAGCAGGATGTTGCTACCTATGCTTCTCCATAGTCTTTTKGGAGCACATGTTTAAAAAGGCACAATTAGACCTTATTTTGCCCACTTCCATCCAAACACTGATCCCTTAATAGAAAAAGGGAACATTGCAAGGAACATCAAGTACAGGTCAGCAGAATTACTGTAATACTTACAGAAAGAGCTCCAGAACTCGACAGCATATTACAGAATGTTCTTTTACTTCACTTACAATAATCTTTATCTATTATCCTTAYTTTCATCCAGTACAGATCTCTAGTGTTCCTGCTAGATTTGGCTAAGCATTCCAGGTCTGCAATTTAATTTGAAAGAAATAAGTTGTCACCTCACTAAATGTTAGGCCTCTCTAATAGGATAGAAGATGCATCCTTTTGCTTTCTTAGCTTCTTACAACAGAGTCAGCTAAAAGAAACACATCTAATTAGAGGAGATACTGAAGCACTCATGCAGTAGGCAAAGCTTGATACTGCATGTGGTACCAGCCTCTGGAGACTTACTTTGATGGTTTTACACATTTATGAAAGTAAAAATGCACTTCAGTGTTTTCCACCTCCTTTGGAACCTGAACTACTGTTTGGAGTTTATTTCTCCGTTATGCATTAGGACATCATGTGGACCGAAGCAAGTAAGTAGCCATCTTAGGATACTTTATACTTGTCGGAGGGCTAATCTAGCTGCCAGAAGCTGATTGCTTTGCACCGAAAAATGCAGCTCACAAGGTCAACATTTCTTTATGGCAGTGCCTAAAGTGAATAAATTACATGTGATAATGTATAGGAAGGGCAAATAAACTATAACAATCCTTGGAGGCTCTAGTATTTATATACATTGCTAACAAGTAATCTTTTCTTAATTTAACAGCATGATGTGGTGTTTACCACCAAAGATGGTGGCTATTTGCATAGCAGTACATTAACAATATTACGAATATATATATCTTAGCCTCATTGATGAAGTCTTTTAACAATTTTACACATTTTGCATGATTTTCAGGGTGTGGATAGTTTTGCAGTCCTGAGAATCTTGATCTGAAAGAAAATGTTTTTCATCTTTGTTTGAATGTGTGGAGGGAGGTTTAGTTCAGACCTGCTACTAGACGAACTGGGAGCTTGCGTGTTGCCTGCGGGGCTTTCCTGTGGATTTGGAGACAGACTTTGGGTTTGCTTCTGTCAAAGCCATCTTTAGATATAGGGTAGTCATATCCATCCAATAACACTAGTCTGGAAGAATGAGACCTCTCCTTTTTTTGAATGTTGAAAACTCACTCTGGGGGGGATTTTTGTGCTGTATATTCAACTCTAGAGATATTCTCTGAGACCTGTCTGGCAGTCTGGGGAAAAATGACTGTCTTATTTTGCTGCAGGGTAGAAAAAACATGTAAACTGAAGCATTAAAATTACTCAAACATGAAATGATTCTACACATATCATAAGCAAGTAAAGGGCTGTGTGTACTGTGTGTTGGCACCTCAGGTGGCCAGAATGCTCTCATATTTCCATATATTTTCAGTTTGCTAACATAAAGTACAAAATGATCAATATTAAGGTAGCAGAAGTTCTTCAAATATTTTTTCATCTTTCCTATGAATGGAATTTCTGTTTTATTTTAGACATGTGGACTTAATATGTTCAGCTTCTCCACTAACTTTCCCTTGTATGTTAAATAAAAACCTGCTTTTGTTGTTTAACAATGAAATTTATTCTGCGACAGTCCTCTATTAAAGGTGAGTTTTCTGGGAGAGATAACAAATTATCACCAAAATACAGCCTTCTTGTTAAAACATTTAAAAAAAAGGTACAGTATCCAGCATTGTACAGATTTCTGCTTTGCTGAAGAGTAGCTGAGAGTATTTATTTAATATGTATCTCTCAGATCTAAGGGCAAGGCTCTTTTGTCATGTCCTTTTTCATTCTGGTAATATACTGGCTAATTTATAAATTACCATTTGTAAGCACTATTTACACACAATCTCACATCAGTTTACATAAGTCTGCTTTAAATGATCACGTTTATTTGATGTCAGCAGCTCCATTCACACTAAAATGAAATTAATGTTGAAATGGTGTTTTGCACCTGATAAGGGAGTACTAGCTGTCGCTGGACAGAGTGATACTTGACTTCAACTGGTACATCCTGGGAATAAGCACATTGGCATAGTGTACTGAGGTTTTCTGGTGTCTAGCCTTATTAAATGAAGGGGTTTTAGCTACTTGGTTTAAGCTGGTAGTACAGTCTCTTTTCCTGGGCCTTGATACTTTTGTCATGTAACTTCTTTAACATCTTTAATGTAGCACACAGATACAAAAACAGGAAATAGAGGGACATTGCACTGTTGCCTATCACTGCCTATTTCTTTTACGTGTGTTATCCAGTACTTTACATGCTTTAACCTTTGTAATCTGAAGGGCCTTCAATCTGCAATTCTGTCTCCTGCTTTCACCCAAGCTGCCCTGGCAGTACTTCTCTCTTCTTGTTCATGCGGTTGCTCCTGTGCTGTTACCCTCATGGCCTTGCACTTGCAAACCCCTATACTGCTGTTCTGATGGGCTCCCGTGAGRAGAGGTGGCCACTGGCATGAGAACGATCTCTTCTTTCCTTGCCTTCTCCTAACCCTTGTTTCGTAGCCTTTAGTTTAACCTTTGGGGAAAGGCAAGTCTTAGTGAGTTGCAAAGCAGATAGTAGCCATTTAAATATCTTATAAACATTTCCCAGTCACATACAGACACCAAGTTAGCAACCAGTGAATGTGCAGCCCTTGTACCTGATCAGGCATTATCTAGGTAGGGCTAATAGTGCCATAAGTGGGAAAAACCAACAGGGGATTTGAGTGGGTCTCGAGGAAAAGTATGTTTTATTAGGGAAAAGCATGGAGGAAATCACGCTTATCATCTTCACCATCATCACCTGCTCAGGTGGTGAGGACAGCCAAGGAAGGATGCTCATCCTGGGACCTCATCACTTCTCCTCCTGCTTCATCTTTGGGGAGAGTTGTTCTCTTTTCCCTTCTTTCTCTCCTTCTCCTTTGTTTTCATTCCTAAGGTAGCTTTGAGGTCAAAGCATGCTGTCAACTATGGGCTCTGAGATTAAATTTTTGTAGATGTAAGTTTGTCTCAGCATCCTCGGCAACAAATGGAAYGTGCTCAGACAACACAAAGTTTCTGAAAACTCTGGTCTTCCTGGAAGCTCTACCTCTTATTTCTTTGGGGACATAAAATTCTACTTACTCTTCACTACTCTAGTCTTTTCACAGATTTATTTGAGGTAGGCCTTTATTTTATATATTTTATATATACACTTTAAAGGCTGCAAATATTTAGTGCTCTAAGCATCATTCTTGCTGCAACTTAAAGACTCTTTATGAGGAAGGTTTTATGACATTTTTGTTTAATACAGTTGAGCTCTACGCTTGCCAAAAATCTTTGGAAGGTTTTTTCCATGACAAAATTACCTTTGGTGTAAGAATATTTTGTCCTGACACTGTAGACTCTCTCATGTATCACCTTGAAGGTAAAGATATACCTAAGCATTCACATCTTGAAATTAAATCTCTAACATAGCTAAGTCTTGACCCATTAAGTACTCTGAAAATGTGCATCACATCTAAAATGTTTTTAGTAGCCTCCAAAAAAAAAGACTAATAGAAGATTACAGAATCACAGAATCAGAGAATGGTTGAGGTTGAAAGGGACCTCTGGAGATCATCTAGTCCAACTTCTSTGCTCAAGCAGGGTCACCTACAGCATGTTAGATAGGATCACATCCAGGCGGATTTTGAATATCTCCAGAGAAGAACAGCCTCTCTGGACACCCTGTTCCAGTACTCTGTCACTCTCACAGTAAAACAATTTTTCCTTATATTCAGGTGGAACCTCCTGTGTTTCAGTTTGTGCCCGTTGCCTCTTGTCTTGTCACTGGGTACCACTGAAGAGAGTCYGGCCCCCACCCTCCCTTAAGGTATTTATGGATGTTGATAAGATCCCCTCTCAGTCTTCTCTTCCCCAGGCTAAAGAGGCCCAGCTTGCAGCCTTTCCTCATAAGAGAGATGTTCCAGTGCTGTAATCATTGGACATAAAAATTGGACATTTTAAAATTAGATGCTGAAGTTTGTGCAAAATATTGGGAACTACTATGATGAATTTTGACTAATGAGTTTAAATGTTTTTGCTATTGTAATATCTCTTGTTTCTCCTCAGGCATGTGAGGTTGTGGTTTATATCTCAGTCCTCTACAAGGCAAGACTGTCTTTTTTTTTTTTTTTTTTTTTTTTTTTTTTTTTTTTTTTTTTTTTTTTTTTTTTTTTTTGGCCATCATAATTTACTTGATGTCTTTGAGGCCTCTACTTTTTACAGGTTTTCCTTAGCTATGTCTGAAATGATTTACTGTTCTTTTTTTCTTCCCTAACTTAATAATTTTAGTTAATTTTTAAACTAGAGAAGAACTTGGGCTGTATAGTTTGGATCCATAATAAGAATTGTGTTTCCCCAATATTTGGATGCATTCAGCATCCTCTTCATTTTGACTGAAGTTGTCTGCAAAGCTTATAAWTTAGATTTCAAAAGTTCCATGAGCAAAGGAAATAGAACAAGGAACTAAAGCACATGATGGTAGTAGCAGCAAGAGCAATGGTTTTATGTGCRTCTATATCCATACTCCTAAAATTGTCAAAATGACTAGTGATTTTTGGCTGTCTGTCCTGAGATGCTATACAGATGGATGTTCGCCATCTCTAGAATATCAAACTTAAGGTGTCGCCAAACAGAATCACTTGGTGATTCTGCTCTTGGTTCTTATCTCAGTTCTCCTATTTCTGATCTCTCAATCTAGACAGTGGCCAGGCTGTATGTCTGGAAGCTCTAGGAATCAAATTTTAATATACTTTTTATTTAAAAAAAATCCACACAATTTTTATTCTGCTTTAGCTAAGCTATTTTTAAAATAAATTCTGATTTGCAGAATGATTAACTAAACTGGAAGAGTCCTAATTAGAAAATCCCTGCTGGTATTTGAATGCTTTCAGTTATCCTGATTAATCGGATACTACTGCTGCATGGAATAATTCTGCCGTGACTTGGGTAGTCTTTTGAACAATTTGCTGCTKCTCAGGGGTTCTCAAAAGATTGACTACAAACTGTGACCATCTAAAGAGCATACAACAGAAATCATTTTTTGCTTTTTATTTTAACCTCTAACAGTTGCAAAACCTGTAAAGAACTGTAATAAAGTCTGAAATCTGGCTGTAGATATGGGRGTGAGTTACAGATATTTTGGTCCATGGAGAAGGTGCAGATTGAAGAGTTTTCCATCCACGAGACAGAGGTCCATCCACGAGACAGAGCTGGAGACGGGTGGCAGGTAAAGCCCCAGCACGGCTCAGGCCAGGACTGGGTGCCCAGGCCATGTGGGTGCAGGTCCCAGGTCAGGCTGGTCAGGGCCCAGTAAGGCCTACTGGCGTGCTTAGGGCCTGGTAGACAGCATGTGTCAAACTTGCTTTTGCATGTAATTTTAAAGAGTATATATGTAAGATTAATATTAATACATGATAATATGTCTATAATCCTACTTGAAGTGTCTAGTGCTTCCCTGAACGCCTTTCCGGAGACAGAGGATGGCCTGCTTTCTGCCTTTCTTATGCAGTACCTGTCTACAAACACTATTTATAAAAACCTAAGAAAAGTGGTAAGTGTGGTCGCTTGCTGAAAACTCAGCAGGCAGCGTTATGAGTTATGGAATTATCTTCACTCGCCCAGCACTGCTCACTCAGGCACAATGGGAGAGAAAAGTACACTCTGCTCTCAGCAGCATCTCGCATCCTCTGGTAGCTGCTAACAAAAAGCTACTGCAACCTCCATGTAGCTGCCAGGGCATGCAGCACTCAGCAGTGCTGAGCGTGGACTCRCACGAGGCAGGTTTGATACCTTTTTTTTTTTTTCTTTCTCGAAGACCCCATTTATTACTGTGAGCATAGAGAGAGATTTCTGTGCTCTATCATGTAAGAAAAACCCAGATGATTCTCCCCCTGGTACCAAACAGACAGTGCTATTACAATGCCTGGAGTTTTACCTCCACCTGTCCTCCTGGTTGTAGGCTGTGTGATACTGTGTGGAGGCAGTATAGTGTTAATCTAAGCACAGAAAATTAAGTTTAAATGTGTGGGAGTAGAGATTTTTAGATAAATATGCAGGAAAGTGCCCAATCATTCCATCAAAATGAATGGGAGAACTGTGTATACATTTCTGTGTTGATGCATCATCTGTCTGAATGACAGAATTATTAGAGCCTCAAAGCTTTATTTTGAAGATAGTTAGTTTTTGTATTTGTCATAAACTTGGCTTTATTTTGCATTCTGTTTACTTGCATTTTAATAAATGTAAGAAATATCCTACCGGCTTTGTGTTAAACCAGAAAAAAGAGAGTCCTTGTAGACAGACATACAGATCACAGAATACGTAAATACAGTTCTCATGACCAGGAGAGGTCTGTCCGTATGCCTGAAAGCTTATCTTTCTTTCTCCCCCAGCTTGTGCAATTGGCTTAATAAAAGATATTACTTCCCCCAACATTCTTGCTTCTCTTGTTGCCATTCACAAACTGTTGCTCTTGTGGGCGTTTGTTATTCTGAAATGCTAGCATAAAGGAAGATTAGATTTTTCTCTGTTTTGTCCTTTGAAGAGAGACAAAGCTTGCGTGCGTAGAGCAGTTCCATAAAACGAGCCTGAGCAGTCCAATATAGCTTGAGTACTGGCTGTTGAAAACGTATACTGTGAAACTGGATGTGAAAATCCATGAACAGCTCAAACAGGGAGAAAATGAAAAAGAGTAAGTAAATTGAATTAATAATGTTTGCAAGCACATCACTTTCCAGAAAGAGGCTACACAGAGAAAATTTTTTACCCACGAGTATCTATTATAGCCAACAAAACCAGCATGAAAGCAGTTTTTGTAAATCTTTTTGTTTTCAAGTGCGATACAGAATTATTAAAAAGAAAATAACTCTAAGACTATTTATGTGGCAAAGAGGAAGAGGCCTGCTTTTCTTTTTTAGTGTTTGCTCTGTTTCCCAGCATCATGAAAGGAGTAATAGTTATCTTTTCATCACCAGTAAGTTAACAAAATAAACGTTGGAATAGAGGAAAGGGAATAATTTTAGTGCCAGTTTCATTGAATTACAGGTTTCATGTATTTTTAGAGCAGTGCGAGTCCGATAATGGTATTATCACTATTTGTCTAATGATATGGTTGAAGTAAATAGCTATCTAACCAGGCAATGCCTCCTGGTTCCTCTGGTAGACCGCGGGAGGACACTGAGGATGTGGGGGATGAATCCCTGACACAGGAGGAGTTCGCTGGCAGCTGGGGTTAGGTCCTTTGTTGCAAAGAGCATTAAATACAAGGTTAAAAATGATAAAACCTCCTGTAGATTAATCAGATGCTCTGAGTTTGTGCCTCTAGGAGGCTGAAGCTATATTTTCATACCACCATTCRAATTTGAACTTAGCATGTGTGATATGCATGTAGGGGGTAATCTCTTCCCCTCTTCCTTTTTTTCTTGTTGTTTGACAGGAAAAACTCTTTCCCTCTTTCACGGGTAGCAWTACTCTTATTTATTGACCTAACCAAGGGGTTGGAAGAGAAGAGGAAGAACTGTAAATCTTCTTCTCTTCATTCAATTACTCGTAATGGAGAGAACTGGCGACGACACTTCAGTCCTGTTTTCTCCATTGCTGCTCTGTGTCACCATCTCAGCAGGACTGAGAAGCGATTAAGGTAGTTTTGTGCTCGTGTTTGTCCGTAAACACTGGGGCAGCTGAAGTCTTTGACGGTGGCCTGTTTGAAGGAGGAAAAGTGGCTTCATGTCTCAGTTTTGCGTTTTACTTTAGTTTTAACTTTTCTACGTAAGTTATCTTATAGTGTGAATCTCCTTGTGTGTCTTMCAGAGACTCCATCACCCAGCAAAGGAAAGCTGGATATGAAATATTTTGCAACTATTTCATAAATCAGGCAGCCTGGGATGATTAGAATGACATAAAAGGGTATATAAAATGCTTCYCAATTATATCTGCTCATTTCAAAGGAATAGAAATAGTCCTATTAGTATATGGCATTATAAAATTTGTTTTTAATGTCCATAGTCTTTCTTGAAGTAGCATTATCAAATTGCATTAAAAACATACAGCTATGAAAGAGTAGTGGCTGCCACTGATGCTTGTAAGGGAGTTCTCTGTTAAATACCAGGGGCATTTGTGGTATATGTTTTCAAAGGATTGTGGAAGATTTAAGGGTATGACTGCCATTAATACTGTAATGAGGTACATGGCAGGAATCTCTGGCAAAGCATTTGGCCTGGGAGAGATTTTTCTTTTTTTTTAAAGTCTCAAATACCAGACTCTTTGCAAATTAGATCAAAATAATTTATGTGTTGTTAAATTTAACCATACAAACTCAGAAAAGGCTGTTGACATATTGGCTGTATTTGCTGCTCCRTACTGCGAGATACAGCTTCCAAGTAGACTATGAAAGGGCTATTCAACAACAGTAGCTATTAATGTATATACAATTCAAATATTAATATTGCATTCACATTTTTTTGCACTTACGCATACGCTATATGCTTTAGGAAATATTTCTTTAACCATTGAAGTTATCAGTTACATCTTTCTATTAGCATATTTTATCAATAAAGCTTGCAATGCTAAATAAACTCTTCCGTCCTTGAAATACCTTTTTTTTTTTTTTTTTTTTTTCGCTGTAGGGACACTCTGAGACATGAACCAAAAGAGAATAATCTTCCCTAAAAATAATTTTATAATTTTATTAGCTGTCTGGGAGTGCTTGTATGTCATGTAAATTCTGCTTCATTTAKGAGACAGGTGGGAGACCTTCGCTCTCCTCAGCGTACAGGTCTGTTGAGCTGCTTACAAAAGTAATTTTAAAATGAGTCAGGTTTAGCAACATATTTTTGAGTTCTTCTATAAGGTTGTTTTTTGTATCATCATAGAGCTTGGTTTTGAARTTAAGATTTTATTGGGTAGGCTACAGAGGCAGTTGTAAACTCTCACTAAAATGCTGTGAATTTTTTGGTTTTATCTTTCAATCTGGATCAACTACTGTTTTAATTCCAAGTTTCTTAGAGGAAGGACTTCTGTAAAATTCAGTTTTGTAAAGATAAAAAAATGGTAACAGAATAACATGATATCCTTGGAGCAAAGACCACTTTTTATTTTAGCATGTTTTAATAGTAGCCCACTACATGAAGTACAGCAAACGCCCRTGTGATAAATTAACAAAAGCTTTTTCTGTGCTGTCCTGAAAGAGAGCAATTTTCCAGGCACTTGTAAAATGTGCAAACTTAATCTTGCTCTTCATATTCACCCTGAAGAGTGCAATATGTATGTATGTTCCCTTTTTAAGGTAATAGGACTAATCATAAAGCTGTTACTTAAAAATAGAAACATGAGCATTGAATTTTGCAYCTAGACAACGGTAGCTACAAAGCTGAAGGGGCAGCTGGAAAGCTTTTCCTTCATGGAATTCACATAGTACTCAAAATACAGCTCCAGCATGGAAGATAAGTTAAAACCCAAGCAGAATGCATTCCTGTCTTTTTAAATTTGTGAAGCCTTTGAAATTCTGCTAGTGAGGGTGCGAAACATTACTCTCCGTTTAATGCTTACGTTCCCTTTGAGACAATGCTATTGCAAAGGTCAGAAAGCAAAGAATTGCAGCAGCAGTGAGGTGTTCACCGTTGGTAATTAGAATTGTTGCTACTCATTCTCRGTAGTCAGTTTGTCAGCTTCTTTTGTAAAATAATTTCAAAATGTTTTCAAAAATAATTCTGCTGTAGAGCACTATACTCTTTTGCAGAAGTGCATTGGAAATGCTAATCATTCCTCATGTTCCTAAGATGTTCTTAAATGTCTTTTGTTCCTGAGAACAAATCTGTGGACTCATAATGTGAACATCTGTGTGTTCACACGTGAGTCTCCCAGCCCTGCACTGGAGCCGCCAGTTTGGCAGATGAGGTAGCAGTTTTCATACTGAGTTRGATTTAGATGTTTTATTGATATTCCAATGTTTGAGAATTAGGTGCTTTTCCACAGTCATCTTATTTGCATTGTGTCTCAAAGACAACACCTTTATTATGTATTTCTTCCTTAGCATGCAATACATACCATTATATCCATTAAGGTTATTGCAAAGGAAAAGCCTACAAYACAGTGGGTGTTGTTTCCTTCGTAAATGTTGTAGTATACAGGATGCTGAGTGCTAGTGGAAGAGTTTTCTTCTGAGCACTACAAATCTGTGGTTGTCCAGCAGGAGGAAATGTGGATCAACTGCCATCAATAATGCAGAACCAAGAGGGGTTATTGGAAAGACCTTTTGTCCCTTTGTACTTAAGATATTTTCAGTTTATGAGCTATAACAGAAACAGGAGTTCTGTAATGCACTTGGGACTTTTAGGTACCGTGTTATTGAACATATTTTTCTATATTGGTATTGTCCTAGCTATTCAGTAGTAACTTGTCTAAAAAGTGCAATGTTGTTATTACCTTTAGCGACATGAAAAAGTGTCTTGCTCTTTATGTTGCTTGAGCMAGTTCTCACTAAACCTCCCAGAGTCACTGAGTTCTTTGCTAAAAGAAGYGTCTTACTGATTTGAGCAAATGAGAAGTTGGCATCTTTCTAATTCACCTTGGTGGATTTTCCTGTCATTATTTTCAGTGCATTGTTTTCTCTGTCCTCTCCTTACTTATCCTCTTCTGGCCTGTTTTTTCTCACATTTTTTCATGTCTTTGATTCCCTACTCTGGCCTCCTAGCTCTCTTCTGCTCCTTTTTTCTTCCACCCTTCCATTTTCCCTCCAGTGAGCATAAGTTTTCTTTTCCCAGTTCCTTTCCYGGCATAAGGASAATGCGACTCTGCCAGTGTTCAGTATGTAAGAGATGATTGTGAAGCTCAGGGGTCCCACCCATCTATTTGTACTTTTTGCCTGGTGTCTCAGGCGAAGGAGATGGTTACCAGTCAGGAGTCACCAATCAGAATGCATGAAAAAGAAAATGCCAGTGTTTGATTATTGAACAARGTAGCAGATTTTGGGGAGAAGAGGAAATGCAAAAGTATATGATTCATCTTGCTGATTTTCCTAGAGATTCATCAGTGCTGATTTTCATATTTCATCAAAGTTTAAGGTGCCTGCTGAAATAGTTAGTACTCATCATATGCTCAGCATTAGCYGGGATTACTTCCTATGGCTATTTGACTCACACAATTGAATAAATAAATWATTTAGGAGAGTTAAAAGAAAGGGGGTTCAGACTCAACTGTCAACTCTTGCTCATTGAGTTTGTTAGACTTTCAGTATTTATTCTTTTGGAAATGGTTTTATCTTGTCACTGTTACTGATTTGATTAGCTTGGATGGATATGACAGTTATTTTATACTGATTAAGAGTGCCTCAAAATTCCTGATAAATTAAAAGCCACTTCTAATCCACACAGGAGCAGCTCAGCCCTTCATAATCGCGGAATCGTTTGTGTTTGGGTGCATTTCACAATAGCAAACAGAAAAATAGTTTCCCTCATACTGAAATACGTGTAGATCTTTTGGCATACATTTTTGCTGGTACTTAATCTGCAGAAGTTAAGAGTAATTGCTGGAATGTTTTTATTTTCTGTTTGCTTTTTTCTCATACAGTATAGACGTATCTGAAATACTTTCTTGTGCTGGCTGAGAATTCATGATTTGGTAGAAAAGGAGGCCAAATACAGAAGCATATCACGTGAGCGTTCGCAACTATTGGGACATTGTAATTTTTTGTAGGAAAGGAAAAGGGAAGAAGCAGAACTGTAACATTTTGAAATATTGATGAGAAATGTAGAAATAGGAAAGGTAATTACTGAAATATAAATAATACATACTTTGTTTTATAGCTAGCTTAAATATTTAATAAGCAGAGGTCAATGACACAGTGACTAACCTGTTGGTGATCTATGGATATTACTGCCTGTGTCACTGATATGTACCGTGTCACTGCCCTGTGTAGTTCTCTTCAGTGGAAGACATGGGATATTCAGATATGGTTCGGGTTTCTAATGGTGGGTGCCGTCTTTTATAGGGTTAGTTCTGTGCTACCTATGTGTTAGCTCCATCTAATTTCTACATGAATATGGCTAATACATGATAGACTTTATCAGGTTATGTGCATTTGGCAGGATAATGACGTCATTTTCAAGTTTCAGAAAGTGAAATTAGAAACTAGTTTCAGGTCGCTTTGTTCCAGCTTTGTATTAGTTTTTCATATCAAGAGCAGTTTGATTTCAATAAGCTAATAATAGAGCTGAAAACCCCATATATCAGCAGAAGGATTCTCCTCAGCTGCATATATCAGCAACACAAAAGTTTACAAGTTTATATTGCACATAGGTAAGTGATGAGGGAGTTTGGGTCAGCCTGTGCTAAGGCATAAACCTGTGTTAGTAGTGCAAGGAGACCTATGGCAAGGTTTTGCCATTGTTATGGAAGATTTTGGCATAGAGTATCATCTGCTGTGCTCAGCAACTTAGGAAGTGCAAATATGGATGGCTAATTGTATTTCTAACAGTTGGGAAGAAAAGGAGACTTACTGTAAAAATGACAGTATTATCTTTCTTTTCCAGTAGGGCAGTTATCTGGGTTTCTTGATAGACTGCAAGAAAACTTAAAAAAAAAAAAAAAATCACTCACTGGGGAGTAGTATAGTAGTGAAGAAATTTAATATTTTGAGGAACTACAATTGGATTTAGAATAAATATTTAATATAAAGATCAATTTAAGGATTGTTCTAAACTGTGAGTCTGTTTTTTGCATAGATATTATGCAGTTTGCACAGCTCTTCTTGCCCTCAATACTAATTTGTTGCCTGAGAATGTCCAAATCTAGAGTTTTAAAATCTTTCTTATTCTTAAGGCCAGGAGAAAATTCACTGTTTCTTCAGTTAGTCTAAGTGGATCTGATCCCCTTTACTTAGTCAATCCTGGGCACACGCATGTTTTTTTTGATCCTGAGTCATCAATCTTGATTAGATCAAACACTCTACTACCTGTTGGCCTTGCTGAGGAGATACAGAAGGTGGGTTGAGCTGAGTTTCTGGCCCTTATAATAAAAAGGAAGCTTTGAGCAATAGTACTTTCCATGAGGATATTCCAAAGAATGGTGGTGGCCCATCCCATTAAAGCCCAATGATATTCTGGGTTTGACGGTGCTGGGTTGCTGTGAGAGAATCTGAGACCAGCAGTGTCTTTTSCTGGATCAAATAAAAGGGAACTGTTACCGGAAGAGGCAGCAGAAGGGAAAGGAAGCGGCCGGGAGAGCAGACACAACAGATGTCTGCATGATACTGCTGTGCATGGGACACTGTAGGAAAAGGAGAGGGAGGAAATTCTGGGAGAATCCCAGATGAGAACTCTTGATAATAAAATATTAGATTTTACTTCTTTACTGTGTAAGTTGTTTGGGGTGGGGAGAGGGGAGAAGATACAAAACCATCTTCTTGACTTCAGACAGGCCTGAAATGTTGCCTTGATCTTGACAGCAGAGCACCTTGCCTTCTCCAGGGTATTCCATGCACTCATCTCTTCCCTTCGGTGAACTTGAGTAACTCTGATCTGGTGCTGTAGATTCACCTTTGTCAAGTGAAATGCCTTGCTATGATAATTAGGCACAATATTTTTCCGTGTGATTTTGTTTGTATTATTTAGTTGAGGTTCATACTGTTCCCCCCGCGCACACGCTCTCTAAGTCATAGTGTTTCAGAAATAGGGGTCAGAGTCCCTAGCTTTATTTTCTTCTTCCTGGGGGTATTGTCTGCTTCTGTTGACAGGCCTGGGAGCTGCAGAGAGAACTACTCATTAGAGTCAGCTGCAGAAGGGAAAGAAAAGGCTTGTTGCTAAATATAAAATAAATTAATCTTCCTGTGCAGGAAGTATTAGCATATGTAATTTCTGTCTGAAGACATCTGTGTACAAAGAATTAAGAGTAAATGTGTCCAGCTGTTGACCTGATGAATGGTTGCATGGTAAAAATATGCAAAGAATAAAATTTTCTTTTTGCTAACTTGTTATTTTAGAGAGAGTCAGACTGATGCAGAAATGACATCAGATCTTTCTTGACTGTATAAAGCAAAAAAAATAATTACAAGACTGGGTGGTAGGAGAGAAAATTTCTGCTCCATGAAATAGCTGTTACTATGGCGTCTTTCAGCTACAAACATTATTTCATCTTCAAAGGAGAAGGATCAAATCCTGGGTAGGAATCTTTTTTTTTTTTTTTTTTTTTTTTTTTTGTCAGCAAGAGAAAGAATACAAGATAGTCTTATTTACCAATGATAACATAAAATTTGCTTGTTAACCACTAGTAATTGTCACAGGCTTTTTAAACTGTGTTCCTGGGTTAAGCATTGTTCATTTAAAATTGCGTATATTTGTGCTTTTTTCCTCAGCTAAGATAAGCTAGAGAAAACAAACCTACTAGCAGTTTAGTCAAACTTTTTTTAATGCTATCAGACAGGGTAAATCTGTGATGTACACCATACTACAATATGGCATTGAAGCTAGCTTCTTTTGTGAGTACTGCCTTAATACCTGGAGTGAACAATTGGAAAAGCGTTAGAGAGAAGGGGAACAGTTCCGCCTAAGCCCAGTGTTGTCGGGCCGTGCCCGAGTCCGTGATGCTTTGCTGCTTTGCGTTCTGGCCTGGTAGCGTTGTGTACGGCGATGAGGAGGAAGGCAGTGGGGAGCAGGACTCTGGAGAGCACAGGAGGTGCACCAAGGACCAGGCTGAAAGGTGGGAGACCGTGGTTCCTGCCTGCTGGCTGCTGTAGTGGCTTCCAGCACAGGTCAAATGCTGGAGCTGCACTAAAAGACATATGGTTCTCCACAGCCTCAAATGGGTTAAGTCTGTACCTTCATTTGATAAGTCTGTGGGTCTGCTCTGGGATTTGACCTTGACATGTCTCTCTGAGAGGACTGGGGACTTGCAGTTCCTCCTAGAAGAGGAGGCTGGGGCTGGTCTTGTCATTAAAGTAAAATTGRGTAGCATCTGGGATGTGAATTGTCACATCTTAGTGATAAGATCTCCTTAAATGCACCCACGTGGCTGTATGTGAGTTACAGGGGCATGTGGGGTGATGTCAAACAAAAAAGAGCATCTGAAGAGATGCCACTAGACACACTTAGCAAGGCTATCAACAGGAGTGGGTACGGGCTACCTACAAACAAAAAGCTACTGGAGGATAACACGATTGTGTTGAAGCAAATCTTAAATGTGCTTGCTCCCTGTGTTGCTATTTACAATTTAGATTTAGCACAGTAGTCAGGCAAGCCTGGGTAAATAGATGTGTTGCTGGAAATCACCTTGCATGTGTAAGAAGAATTGTTATTGCATCCCTCAGTTTTTCCATGATATTCAGGTTGAAAAGGCCCTTTTCTGGGTTCTTGGTGTAACAAAGGGACAAAAGCTGTTTCTCTCATACCAAGGATGATGAAGAACAGACACACTGCTTCTTCATAAAAAGAACGTGCCTCACGAGCTTCCCAGGCCTTGAACTGTTTCAATAGCCACTTTGAATTTGCTCTCTGAGGGTGATGGGCACAAAGCCTGCCAGCAGAGAGGCCAGATGATTCACTAGGTATCGTACTAGGGTGATAAAGGAGATGCGGGATCCCCTGCCTGTTCTGCCAATGACAACATATTTTCTGTATCAGTCTTTTTACCTCTTATGTATCTATTTCCTTTTACTCTTTTGCTCTCTCTTCTATCACTCCTATGAAGTCTTTGGGTTTAAAAAAGTGTTTACTTGTTTTTAGAATTTTAAAATTTTGGGAGGTTATATTTGTAGAATAAGTTAAATAAACTATTCCCTTAGGTGCTATAATTCAAAAAGTTAGTAACTTTGAAAAGGTTTATATTCTTGCTATGGTTAGAGTAGTAAATCTGGACATTCTTTTTCAGGTTTTTAATTTCCATGCTTAAGTTTTAAAGATAATACCCTGTATCTGTAATGTTATCATGATGTGGGAACAATCCAATGTCCTGAAGTTGCAGAAGTAATATTCTTTAAACTTTCACCTTTGGAAGGAGCTTGAAGCATTTTGGGTTCTTTGAGGAAATGAGTTTTAAAACAGAGGCAAGGATTTCAGACAGATCTAGAGTACTTCAGTAAAATAAGCAAGTTTGGTTATTTCCTTTATTGGCTTAAATGATCTCGGTAGCTGTCAAAGGATTATCTAAAGGGAGAAACTGATTGTTGGCCACCCAGAAAGTCTGTCCCTTTAATCAGACAGAAAGTAGGAGATGGGAGATGGGAGAAAGTGGCAATGGATAGGAAAAATTGGAGAAATACCAGCGTAGCCCTTTATTTCCTCCCCTCAGATGTGAAAGAAATACAAGTGAGCAAAGTTTTTAAAGATGCAGCAGCAGAGTATCTCCACTGAGTGTCCAAGATCTTTAGCAGTTACTTTAGAATCTGCCTACCAGAAATTATATTAATAAAATAGTCTGCGGACATCATGAAAGAAATTTCAGAAGTGGAATTGTATTAATAATTATTTCCCATAGCAATTTTGACATTACAAATACCATCATATCATACAAGTTATGGTTGATGTAAGGATCACAATTTTGAACTTTTTGGCATGTTTCCTAACTTCCCTCCATCTTCACCTCCTTGCCCTTCCTTCAGTATAATTTTTGCAGATGTCCAGAAAAAAATGCTTATACTGTTCCATACTGTTTCTATAGTTTCATTTTGCAGGAACTTTATGCGCTTTTATGTGCATTTTTCCCCAACACATTTCACTAATCAGATTTAGTGAGAGTCTTCAGTTCAAATAAAACCCAAATCACAAAGCAAAACTTTCTGTCAATGCTACATGGTTTTCCTAGTTTAGTGGGTTGTAAAACCCAATCGTGTGTGCACGTTTTCTCCCAGAACCATTAATCCAGAAATTGAGTTGAACCAAGATTCTTAAACTTGACCTATTTGGGTTTTATTTTTGATCCAGTTGCAGGGGTTTGATGTTCTTTGTAGTTTGGTTTGGCAAGGAAAGTTACTCTTTCCGTGAGAAATAATTCATTGCTTCCATCTTAGTCTTTGCATGTTATTAAATGCTTGCTATAGTAGTAAAAAATCAAGGGCTTTTACTTGACAAACTCATGCTCATAAATGCTGAGGGCAACGGAAGCATTGGGAAATCCAAATTTCAGAGCTAGCCCAAAATGAGAAGTCTTGAGTCTTTTGAGTTTGAGCCAGACAAATGATGATCTGGTTTCCAGATAAATGATGATCTGGTTAACATCCCGACACTGACACTTACCCTAGCAAARTTGTTCTGTCCTCACTGGTCTGCAGCTTGTGTAAGAAACAAAAGTGGGTCATGATCTCAACTGCCTTATAAATTATGCTGGATAGGGAAATTCTGCTTTACAGGTTTGTAGTCAAAGTCTGGAAGTCATGTAAGTGTCAGCTGTTGCAATGTGACAGAGTTTTCAGTTGCCAGGTAATTATTTCCCATGTGCTGTGCTAGAGATATTGATACAGCTTGGAAACCTGGTAATTTAACAAGTGAAAAAACATCCTTCCACTGTCTACACTGTCTTTTCTGCCTGTAATAGAGAGGGAGGAGGCCACATCTCTTATTTCATCTCACTTAGATCCCAGCAGCGTGTCACACTGGTGGCAGAGACGATGGAGGTGTTAAGGAGCCTGGCACAGAATACAAAATGAGGAATCAAATAAGAGTAGAAGAGAAATGCTTGTTGGACTGGCAGCAGGATTGAGCTGCATTCAGAGTCCGCTTTAAGGACAGGCCAAATAGAAGCTGCTTTCTTCAGCAGAACGATAGGCTAGTAAAAAAGGAAAAACATATATGTGAAACATTATTATTTTGAAGAAATAATTTTTTTCTGTTGCATGTTTTTTGCATGTAAGACAAATGTAATATGACTAAATTTTGAAGTCTTTTGCTAGGCTAAAAAGTTAATAAACAAGAAACTGTTTACAACTGGAGCCCACAAAGCTTATACCACCTTAGGGTCAAGTGCACCTTTTAGTAGAGGAAACTTGAGAGAAATGTGCCTGATGGAGCAGGTAGTGGGGCTCGATGGTTTCCTGTGCCCCAGATAACATCCCAACATCCACCGAAGCTGGAAACTTTCTCAGCAGGAGTGGTATTCTTAATCGTCTCCAGAGAGATCACATGGATGAAAGGCTTTCTTAGTACATAAGTGATAAGAAATCTGAAGAAAACTTGGCAATCCTGTCCCCTACCTTCACATAATGGTCTTGCAACCATCTAGATGTCTTGTAAGACATTGTAAGAAGGTATTGCTTCTTGCAGAAGTCTGGGGTGATAATACCAACTTTTTTCCTCCCGAAACTTTCATCATGAACTAGAGCTCGCAAATGCTCAAAATGTTATGACAAATATTGATTGCATTCGACCAGCTAGTTTCCCCCCTGTGTAGGACCAGACAATTGAATCAAGCCCTGTGTGTTTAGAGTGCTGTTTTGTATAAAGCATAAGGCATTTTAGAGCTTTAGTAAGTCTGTTGCCTCCCTAGAAAAAACAGAATTGAAGACCAGCAGTTTCAGTTAATCTCGAAACTGGATTACCCTTTTTAAGAAGTGTAGCAAAACTATTTAAATGCCTGCAGCACTTTCAGAGTCTGCAAATCTCCATCTTCAAGGTTATCTGTTTTTTTTTCTTTTATTTTTTCCACAGTAAAGTGCCAGGCACAAGCAATGTTTCCCCCACGTGAGCAATGCTGCCTAATACACTGCTGATAGTGTAGAGCTGACATGGAGCTGATCAGAGTGAACATACAGCCTTCAAAGAGAACGGGTTGCAATTGCTCTCAGGAAACCCGTGGTCTCTCCTCAAGCAGAGTGGAGGTGATCATTTCTGATGTACTCTCGCCACAGTAGCTCCTACCAGTGGATTGTATGGGCAGGTGTTATCCTTTAATGAYTGCCACCAAACTGCGTAGAATAGTCCTCGGCGACATTGCAGTGAGTGTCAATGCCGTGTCGGTACCATGTTCCCACCACTAGTACTGCCAATGGAGATAGATGTGCCAAACTGTGCAAGAGCAGATCTGCCCCAAGAAACCCATTTCAAGGTCAATACTAGTAAATAAAGGATTTTGCATGCAGGAGTTGGGATGTTACTGCTTCTTCTTTTTTTTGTTTGTTTTGCTGATGATGCCTCTGTTTTTGCATCTTGCCCTCTGCTGCTTTTGGAGTTCCATGCTTCTGTTTTCTCGTTACTGCATATTGCATAAATACAGTTATAGGAGAAAGAATAAGAGAAGAACAAACAGCAATGGAAAAAGCTGAGTAAATAAAACCTGTTGTTAAGAACAATACAACATTTGGTATAATTACTGGAGACAGTATTACTCCCAGTCATGCTGATAGCATGTTTTTGCAGTCAGAAGAACTATATTAGTTTATAAAATTAGTTTATAAAAATATTTAAGATTTTTACAGTCATGAAGGCAGAGAGGCGATCATAGAGACAGCAGTGTTAGACAGGCTTTTTGAAAATGTGATTTTAGTGAATACCACAGTCCCTTACTCAGTGTTTATTCCATGTGTTTTTAAAGTTCCAATGAAGACTTTCAGTTAACCCTGTGAAGAAAATAAAGCCAGTTTTCAGCATTCAGATAAGATTCACCTAAATCCTCTGTATGTACCATAAATAGTAGTAGGTATCAGGTGCTTGTATATAAACAGAGTAACGTGAGTTGGAGGTCCTGATGAGCATATTTAACACTCGTTTTCATTGGAATCAGGAAGCCTCAGGGCAGTTTTGAGTTCATATTGTTGGTCAGACGCATCCTGTAGCGCTCAACAGTACATCCCCTTCCTCCCTCATCTTCAGGGAAGCCTTCGAATATTAGGATTTGGGGAAGTTTTTGAATATTAAGACTTTCTTATTGCTTCTACTTTAAAGGTGCCAGAGCTACTGAATGGCAATTCTACAATTTTCTCTGTATATCTGCAGATTCCTCATCTTCCTAATGAGGACAATTTGTTTCTCCTCCATTTTATTAAGATAAATGTAGTCCTTAAAAAGCTCAGTGAGCAACATGGTAAAGCTATCTGGCGTGGAACACTTTCTGGGCCAAACAACTATCACGAACCAGCCGCTCTCCTTCCCTGAAGTCTTTTATACCTATACGCTTTCTTGGGAAGGGAAATTTTATAGTCGCATATCACACCCTAAATTAAAGAGCTTCCAATATAATTTACATCTATGCTGAAACATTTTGCAGGTTACTCTGTACTGGGCAAATTCATCCTTGACAAAATGCAACTGGGCTCATACACTGATGAATCTGATTTAGTAATAGTAATTATAGTAGAATATAATTGTAGGAGAATATAATATAGCAGAAGTAACTATACTTCTAAATACATACTTACGATGTGAATATGACATTCTTCAGCCTGATGTCGTATATTTAAATGTAATAAGCTACTTGTAAAGGATGGTTTTTAACTGAAGGCTCATTTCAGTGCTACTATGTTATGGTATTGACTCTTTCAGTTTGAAACAATTTTTTTAATCATAGGAAACCTAAAGATTCACTGACAGTGTGGGGAGAGCTTGTGCTCTGGTGGGAGCCTAGTACACTGAAGAAGTTTAATGCTTCTTGACTTCATGAACACTGCTTTCTTTAAATAATTTTGTAAATTATTCTACTTTCAAAAAATGAGGGAACACGATATGAATGTCTTTATGTTCTGGGAATGAACAGAGCCCATTATACACTGATTTTTCTGTTTAAAGTGCCAGTTCATAATCATGAGTATGAATACCAATTTCAACTCTACCCCAAGAGTTGTGTGTGAATGAGAATTCTAAGAGGATGAGAAACATTATCCTAAAATTAAGGAGATCACCTGATTTATGAAAGGAAAAAATATTGCAGTATATAACAAACCTTGTTTCAAGTTAGTTACTTCTGCAGGAGACACTCTATCTTGGATATAAGAGATTTCATGGCATATGCACAAATTAAAAAGGGAAAGAAGCATTGTAAAACAACAGGTTAAATCAAATTTATAGGCAATTGTTTTTAACTGGAGTGCAGTAGTAATTTTAGCACTGAAGTTAGAGAAGTTCTTAGCTAGAATATCAGAAAAGGTGGGAGTTTGTTTTCAGGAACAAATCTTTTGTTTGGAACAAACATGTTTGTTTTCGTAACTTTTTCATTTATAAAGGCAATCCTGTCAGTCTGACTGTATTTTTTTAAACTAGAATATATGAAGAAGAATTATAAAATAATGCATTTTTTCATGCTGTATGAGCCACCATGAATTCTCTTACATCCCTGTAACTTCTGGAGATGAACAAGTAGATAACATATGTTTTAAGATAAGAAGGGCTACCGACCAGGTCCACAAAAAAGCCTCCTACCATAGGTTGCCAAAAATGTTTCTAATGAACTACGTTTTGAGCGAGGCTTGTCTTTTGACAGAATGATTATTGCAGAAAATACTTTACTAAAAGCACCTCAGAAAAGTTAAAAAAAAAAAAAGTGTTAGAGGACTGGGAAGGTAAGCAACCTGGTGTTTCTAGAAGGTAACTTTTTTTCCCATTGAACATGTTGATAGAACCGGTGATATTTTTAGGGGTTTTTCTTTTTTTAATGAAAGCTTTAAAGGAAAAAGCCCAGTTTCTCACCTTTTTCCCTGCATCCTAGTTTGTTGTTTTTATAAGGAGGCTGCCAGTTTTTCTCCCTTAACATTGCACTGAGTGTGGGTACACAGGAGACGCTCTGGTAGTTCTCTCTGGGAAGGACAAGTAGATGCTGGGAACCCGCCTGCCTGCAGATGGAGGGGGGAATCAGCAAGCAGAGAAAGGCAAGATGTGGAAAGGAGGATTTTACTAGATAGAGTATGGACTCCGTTTTGATTCAGTTGTGTGCTGATGAATGCTAAGAAAAATATAAAACATGAATGTTATGCCCAGCTAATGGATTGGATCACATCAACTAAGGTTCCATGAGTAAATTTACAAAGAAAAAATTTTTTTTGTTTACTGAGTGGCAAGTGTATTTATTTTAGATGACAGTCTCTGGTTTCCATGGAGATCATCCTTCTGCTTGTTAAAGGTATTATTCAGAGTCTTTTGCATAAATTGATTTATTGCTAAGAGCTATTATTTCAAAACTATCTCAGCTATTAATACTTGAATCAACACTTTGGCAGTGAAATCTGAGCAAGGTACAAATTGGAAGGGGAGTGAAAATATTTTTTGCTGTTTTGAATCAAAATAACGTAACATTTAATGCTCAGAGAATATTACTTGTTGCAGATACTATGAACTTGAAACACTGTAATGGCTTGAAGGATGACCTGAGCACCATGATAAGTCAGCCCACTCTTGTATTTACTTTCTCAGTGTACTTCTAGGCAACTCATTTATTGTGTGGCTGCTTGTCAGTGATATTTCTGAAGCAAAAAATTTAGGGACAACTGTGATTTCAAACTGAATGCTGCATAATTCTAAGTATATAATACACAAAGATTTTTATTGAATGTTGATATTTATGATAATACAAGGGGATAAAACTAACTTTATTTCACTTTGCCTGGCAGGCTGTATGCATGCTTGTGCATGCCTGCACATGAAAAGAGCTCCTCTCATAAAGTGGTTACCTTTAGCATTTCCTATTCCTCTTTTTCACCTGGAGAAATTTTCAGTGGCACAGATAAGCTGGATGCTTACCTCCTACTCATTCAGTCTGCGTACAGATAAGGATGCCAGTTAGTGTCAGATGTGATGAGGCTTTTAAGTGATCATTTATAAGGGATGCTCATATCCTGATCAGTACTGGCTTGCAGGAAACAGTGAAATGCTGCAATGTCTGCTGCATATTCACTCTAATTCTTCCCTGGATTTCTCCCGGCTCATCGGTACAATCTTGTGTAATTTATCAAGTCTGAATTGAAGGTCGTGTAGCTGTAGGCCAGTTATCCAACACACACATCTCAAAAAATAACCCTGGATAGAAGATGACAGCATTACCTGCTGTGAGGATGTGAAACAGCCTGAACAGCTGTAACCCAAGCAGAGTATCAGTGGCAGACCAGTGCCTTTCACAGGTTCAACACTGAATGTGTAACACATATAGAACAGAAAAGTGGCTCTACACATGGTGAAAAGATTTAGAGCACAATTGCTTTAATGATTGCTAAATTACCTTGTTGCCTGGAATGTTGTTATCCTCCCCCATGGAAATAAGTAGCTAGTGAAAGGTGAGGAGAAATGAAATGGCAAATGCATGCAGTTCATTCTTAATCTGCTTTCTATTTGATGGTATACAGAGTTTCTGGTGCACTCTTCTCTCTGAGTAGGTGGCTTTGAGATGCATGAAGGGGAATATTTGATTTTAAGGCATCAGCAGAAAGAGCAACAGTCTATGCTGAAACTAATCTGGTTCATCAGAATGGTTTGGTTATAGGCAAGGTATAGTTGCAAGTGGAAGAAAATATTTGTTTCCCTGAGTAATATTCACTCATTAACTTTCCACTGTCACAAACTTTGGTAAGATACAGCTTCTTCCTGCCTATCTTTCTCTCTCTTTTGAGGCTCCAGCTTCATTTGTCTGTTTAAAGACCTTTTTTTTTTTTCATCTTAGATGCAGTATCTTTTCTGATTTATTCTTCCCACTTCCATCCAGGATCAGCCAGCACCAGAGTTAATTTTATTTCCTTCCCTAGTTTAGATGACAATATGACATGAGTTGTAGAAGTGATTCCACAGCTGTAAATCTTGAGTCTTGACACAAGCTTCTCTATAAGATCCTGAAAAGTAGCCTAGTAGTTTTCTAGCAGCATCTGAAATATTATTAAAAAACTCTTGGATTTCTTTTATTTTTCCATTCTTCATTGTAGTCATTCTAACTTAGGTGAAACTTGCTTTAGAAGTAAAGTTACAAAATTGGTGCAATTCAAACTACATAAAAATTTTAATTTTTAAAACAAAATCATCAGCTTCTCCACTACTCCATGACATTGTAATAATATATTATTACTATATGAGAAGTACTTCTTTAATAACTGGAGGATTGGAAAGGCTTCCTAAATCAAGTGGTTTGATTGACTGAATATCTCTTAGCAATTTAAGAAGCTTTAAATACACCTGATTGAATACTGCATGTTGAATATACTGTCAAGCCCGAAGCACCTGCCAAAACTAGATGATGATTCCATTCTTTAAAATACTTCCTATTATAAATACTTAACTCAATATTTTGTCAGCTACCAAAAAGGAATGTGCATAGTAAGACATATTACACAGTTTATATAAAGTTAAATTCTGAATTACATTTAAGTACTGCTGTCCTAAATAGTGTATCTGTGAGGTAAATTTTAAAGTTAATACTGCATGGTTTTACTGAAATGATGCATTTTATCAAGAAGCTAAACTTGACGTTCTGGTATTTCCTGTTACGTACCCATCCTTTTGGCCTCATGAACAAGAATATATTCTTGCTGGCATTTCAGTATCTCAGCAACTGTAGGAAAATTCTGATCAGCAAATAAAAACTTGAGTTTTTTTATTGGTTAGGGAGAAGAAACAAGCTGAAGAATGGTAGTGTCAGCAGAGAAAGCTGTGGAGGGCTGCAGCTGCTTTTTCATATCACAATCAGCAGCTCAAGATGCTGTTTTCTCTAATTGTGTGTATTATTTACCCTAAAAGAACACTAAAAAGTCGGACTGGCCTATAAATCAATTAAAGTTCAACCAAAAAGAGCTCTGGTAAGTATTGACAATATATAGCATGAATAACATGCAGTTGTTGGTACCATTTACAGTAAGAATTTCACTTCTCTTGGAGTTAGAAAGGTAAACTTTACATTCTGTCCAACTACACTAGAGTAAATGGGATTGCCTTGCCAAGCAGTATTCTTATGCTTGTAGCTATGCTTGGTTGATCCAGTGGTGCTGCACAGTACCACCTGGCAGAGAAACAAGATCAAGGAGAATCATATCCTATCAGGATGATATTAGCCTTTACCATTTAGTTAGTGCTAATGGAAAGCAACTTGCTCGCACACCAGCTATAGGCACTAAGCACAGTTGCATAGTTTGGCTAGTGCTAAGCATTTTTTTGATCTTAAGCAAGCCTTTCCAGTAAGTAATACATATCACTGAGAGCAATTTTTGCCTGGTGTACAATGAACTGGGTAACAAAGAGTGATTGCAGGATTTCTTCAGTATGAAAATTTGAATATAGTTTAATAAGTCTGGCACACTGAGCTCTTTTTTTGTCTTGATCTGCTGTCTGGTTGGATGGTTCAACTACTGTCTCTTGCTTAGTGCCCTGTGGGAAGAGAGATAACTCAGTAGATCGCATTAGAACTGATTATCTAGGGGATAGTATCACAAGAGATACATGCTTCACTTGAGAGTCTTCTCTGTCAAAAAAGGCTGTTAACAGTTACTGGGGGAAGTTGTAAAAAGTGTATTTGCTTCCATTTCTTTGTCAGGTCATTCCCTAAAAGGGAGAGTGCTGCTTTCTGAGAACTCTGATGCCTTTTAAGTTTAGAAGGAAATACCCCTGAGAAAATCTACTTGGTTTCTGCACTGCTTTTGTGGTGTTTATATGATAAATATTCAGCTGAAGCATGAGGCAGTTTTCAATTTCAGCTGGACAACCTGTTTAGAAGTGTATGAGCAGTACGGTGCCTGTGTGGGCACGGGGGAAAGGGACTTGGTCTGAGCAGGCTGAGGCAGAGAAGAGCCCCCTCTCGCTGCGCCAGCACGTGGGGAGTCGTTCCAGCTGCATCGCGTCCCTGGAGCTGGGCGCACTGACAGCAGTCTGCAGCGAGTAGCTAAGGACGCGTCTGTGATTTGAGTTGCTGGCCGTCCTGCCGGCTCACCTGTCTGCAGGGCACCCTCGTACGTGCACGAAAGGCACTTGGGCAAGGAAGCCCATCTGTGATCGTATAGGGGCTTTCTGCATTTCCTTCACCAATAGGACTGTCTTTAGCTTGTATTTATTTTAAGTGGCAAAAGCTTTAGGAGTTGCTGGTGCTTTACGGAATTCAAGATAAGACTTTATTTTTGCACAGTTCTGTTACGTCTTTTTTCTTTCATTTCAAACAATCAGGTTGCTAACAACAGATTTTTAAAGGGGAGACAATATATATATTTTGAAGCTGTTCTTTGACATCTTGGTATGCAGTAGAACTGAAGGCAGTAAGAATATACTGCTTCATCACAGGGAAATCTGGGGGAGGATTGTTTTTCTTCGATGTAAGATTTCTTCCTGACATCTGGATAGACGAAGATACAATCATAACTGAAAAATACTGTCTTGGCTAAAGCTGGTTTCTCTCTGTGCTTCTGTCCCCAGACATCCATTCCCTATTGCAAACTGAAATATGTACGTTCTATGTGTTCTTCAGTGAAGTTATTTGCAGAAAGCTTTTTTTTTTCCCGTCCTATTTGTTTAATTGTATGTTATCATGTATGCA
The DNA here is from genome assembly GCF_003343005.1 of Rhea americana. Lineage (NCBI taxonomy): Eukaryota > Metazoa > Chordata > Aves > Rheiformes > Rheidae > Rhea > Rhea americana. The sequence goes on along the minus strand of NW_028187023.1, from coordinate 973,455 downwards.
TAGAATCTCTTCAACTAGAAAAAAAATAAAGGCTTTTTTTTCTGATTGTGGCTTCACAGAGGCTTATCTCTGCCATTGAGGTGGCAAATGGAAGTAAAAACAAATTTGCTGTAATCCACTGACACACAGAGACAGGTAAATTCAAATAAGTCCTGCCAGAAAGCTTTATATTTACTTAGAGTGGATGGTTTTCTTAAAATAAATAAATTAGGCGCTAGTTATTCAAATATGAGCATGTTAACTCAAGATGGCTCATTTCACATGTGAGTCAGTGTAAGCATCTAAACACGTGGTTTGGATATTCTGCTTACAGATTGCCTCTGGAAGTCCCTAGCTCTATCATTACTAGATGGTGGGAGGAGATAGCTGGGGTATAAGTGCTTTTCAATCATCTGGTTTATAAAGTCTGTAGCCATTACACAGACTTTTAGTCTGACCAGTGTGATAGCTCAAATCAGTGACTGCAGCAAACTCCAAACAAGTGCTTTTTATTTGTATCAAATCAGTCAAACCTGTTCTTCTGTTTGTTTTTGGTTTTTTTTTGCTTTGTTATCCTTTGTTATCTCTACTCTCAGGTAACATCACGATGCTGTGGTCAACCTGCAGAACATCAGTACTTAAATCTGTAACAAACCGATTCATTAAGAATTTGGCCTGCTCTGGGATCTGTGCCAGCCTGGTTTGTGTGCCTTTTGACATTGTCCTTAGTGCCAGTCCGCACTGCTGCTGGTGGATTTATACGATGCTCTTCTGCAAAATTGCCAAGTTTTTACACAAAGTCTTCTGCTCAGTAACTATCCTTAGTTTTCCGGCCATTGCTCTAGACAGGTAAGATATCAAATTTGAGCAGTATTATAATCCTTGATTTTTCTTTCTTCTTTTGATATTATTTCATTTTAGTCTTGTAAATGCTATTTAGTGTTGTATTATGCCATTGCATGAACTGTTCTTGTTCCAGTACTTTCCTCAAAATGTACAGCTTCTTTCTAAAATGGAATAAATATTCTCTGTAACACTGAATACCTTTATTTGTCAGTTTACTCTGATACCTTTGGACTTTTCTAAGGGATTTTGAGTCTATTGCTTTATCTTCAGAGAATTTTTTTATCCTTTTTTCTTCCTGTCATTAATGCTTGTTCAATAATGGAACCTGAAGCTTAAAAACTTCAGACTATAGACAAAGTGCACATCTTTAACTGTGAAACTTGAAAGCCATTGCCTGCTAGAAGAATTTACTAATTCCTACAAAGACTTTCTCTGCCTGGTAATTTTCAAATCTAGCTTAGATTAAAAAAAAAGTGTTAAAATAACCCAAATTAATTCAGGTAAGTTTTGAGTATAGAAAATTAGTCTAAAACAAAAGCGGCTTTTTGGACTGAGTAAGTTTTTGGATTCCATTAACTTAGCTTATTCCGTGATTGGCTTTCAGTGATCTCACCTAAATGTACAACTATTATTATCTTGACAGTAATTCAGATATTTTTAAGGGCAGACACTGGTTACAGTTTAATACAGTTGGATTTATGTATGTTAGATAAAATTATTGTTATATAGTCTGGTCATGTGTCTCACGAGAGAACACATTAGCTCTGCAAAAGAAAAGCAAACTGTAGCTAACAAAGTGGTATCTATCTTAATCTAATGTTACTATCTTGATAAATGCAGTATTGCTATCTGTAATGCACATCAGTATTGCCACTGAAACAGCTTATCACTTGTCCCTCATGAGTAAAACTTGTGATCGTCTTTATAAAAATTACAAGTTGCTATCACTTATGGTAAGGATAGATGGATAGGTCTCTCATGACAGGTCTGCAAGCTTAAAAATCTACAGTAATAAGCAAAACTGAACAATGAACCAATGCCTGAAATTTGATCATGTCAGAGATTCATAATTTCTTTTTTTAATGCACATAGATTGTACAGTGTCCAAACTATCCTTTTGCTGAGGGCTCTGCCCACCAAAGACTGTGGAAAAACAAAATCTGGTTGTACTCTCAGTAGTCAGGTACATGTGACTTGCGACCTACGTTTTTTTTCAACTGTAAGAGAAAATCCTTTATAAAGCAGCTTTTCTATTTAACTGTAAGCCTGGCCTTTCAATGTGACATAACCATGTCTCTATCATGGTTTGTGAATTTGTGCTGTGTACAAGAAAGAAAATAATGAAATTTTGAAGACAATGTTCAGTCACATCAGACCAAGCAATATAGTCCCAGTTACTGAAAGAGTTGTTCATGTGTAATGTGCTCCTAGAGTGCACATTACAGAGATTTTTTTTTTTTCCTACAGACAGACCTGCAAAGCTGGACACTTGTTTCTGCTTTCTCATAAGCAGCTACTCATTTGGCAGCCTGGTTAGGAAGTTTGGGCATTATGCTCACTATAAACTATAGCCTTTTCATTGTATCAGTTGTATTTTGTTTTATTTTATTTATTTATTTTTTGACAGGTACTACTCTGTTTTATACCCCCTGGAAAGAAAAATATCTGATGCAAAATCTCGAGACCTGGTTATCTACATCTGGGCACATGCAATAGTGGCCAGCATCCCAGTATTTGCTGTGACCAATGTATCTGATATTTATGCCATGTCCACCTGTTCTGAATCCTGGAGTTATTCCCTTGGTCACCTGGTGTATGTCATCATCTATAACATCACCACTGTGATTGTACCAGTGGCTGTGGTATTCCTCTTTATGATTCTTATCCGCAGGGCACTGAGTGCCAGCCAGAAAAAAAAGGTCATCATAGCTGCCTTAAGGACCCCTCAGAACACAGTATCTATCCCTTATGCCTCCCAGAGAGAAGCTGAACTTCATGCCATGCTACTTTCCATGGTTATGGTATTTATTTTCTGCAGTGTTCCCTATGTGATTCTGGTGATTTACCGCACTATACTCAATATTTCAGATATTTCAGTCTTCTTGCTCCTCACTGCCATTTGGTTGCCTAAGGTCTCTTTGCTAACCAATCCTTTGTTGTTTTTAACTGTCAACAAATCCGTACGGAAGTGCTTAGTGGGGACCATAGTACAGTTGCACCGAAGATATAGCAGGAGAAACATTGTCAGCTCTGGTGGTGTTGCAGATGCTAATCTGGAGCCCAGTGTCCGTTCGGGGAGCCAGCTTCTGGAGATGTTTCATATCGGGCAGCAACAGATCTTCAAGCCAACAGAGGATGAGGAGAATGAAACCAAATCCATTGGCTCTGGTGACTTTCAGCAGAAAGAAATTCCTACAACCAGTTTAGAGGTAGAACAGACTTTAGTTCACAAATTCATACCACATACAGTGGCAGACTCTGCAGCTCAGGTGGCCCCAACTGTGCCCACAGAAGCTGATATGGCCAATGACAAATATTCCATGCAATTTGGTTTTGGACCCTTTGAGTTGCCTCCACAGTGGCTTTCAGAAAACCGGAACAGTAAGAAGAGACTCCTGCCTCCTTTGGGAAATACCCCGGAAGAGCTAATACAGACAAAGCAGCCAAAGTGTAAAGTAGAAAGAAAAATCAGCAGAAACAAAGTCAGTATCTTTCCCAAGGTGGACTCTTAGTAACAGCAGGAGCTGTAAGTGACAAAGGAATGTCACCTTCTATTATATGTGTGATCCCATGGATCTTTGTTATGCTGAAATTTGTTACAGGCTATTTTTTCAAGCTAATTTAAAAAAAAACTTCAAGTGTTCCTTATTAATATGTTTTTATGAAAATAATATACACATTGATTTTTAGTTTTATTTGTGAATAACCTACAATAATACATGCCTGATTCACTTTAACAGGGTACTCATGGCTTTGGGAACACTTCCTGTACAGCTGAAGTATGAAAATCTGGCAGTTGGCTTGCTGGGAAGCTTCATGTTCTGTTAAAATGGACAGGGTATCACAACAACTTAACAGGAAAGGCTCTAGGGAGCACAAAACAGATGCAGATTGGATAGCCTAACCTCACAGAAATGGACACAGCAAGCCTTTGTACATTTCATTAATGAAGTTAATATGGACAATTTTTTTATTAAATCCATTTCTCATGCCAATGTTAAAAACAAAATTGCCTTTTTGTATGTTCTTACAGTTACCACATATTTGCCAAACATCTGAACTTTTTTAAAAAAATTAAAATATGTTATTTTTTGACTTAAAACTTCAGCAAAGCCAAGGATACCCAAATCTTCCTATATAACACAAAAACTGAGAAAAGAAAAAAGAATTCCTGATATACCATTTCACAGAATCACAGAACTACAGAATGGTTGAGGTTGGAAGGGACATCTGGAGATCATCTAGTCCAACATCCCTGCTCACACACCTACAGCATGTTAAAACAGGACTGCATCCAGGCAGGTTTTGAGTATCTCCAGCAAAGGAGACTCCACAAGCTCTCTGGGCACCCTGCTCCAGTGCTCTGACACCCTCACAGTAAAGAAGTTCTTCCTTATATTCAGGTGGAACTTCCTGTTTTTCAGTTTGTGCCCATCGCCTCTTGTCCTGTCACTGTACACCACTGAAGAGAGTCTGGCCCCATCCTCTTGACACCCTCCCTTAAGATATTTGTATACACTGATAAGATCCCCTCTCAGTCTTCTCCAGGCTAAACAGGCCCAGCTCTGGTTGATGCTTCACTCCCCTAATCATCTTCGTAGCCCTACACTAGACTTTCTCCAGCAGCTCCATGTCTCTCTTGTACTGGGGAGCCCAGAATTGGACACAGGTAAATGTGGCCTCACCAGGGTTGAGTAGAGGGGGAGGATCACCTCCCTCAACCTACTGGCAACACTCCTCATAATGCACCCTAGCATACTTTTGGCCTTCTTGGCCACAGGGGCACATTACTGGTTCATGGTTAACGTTTTGTCCACCAGCACTCCCAGGTCCTTCTCCCCAGAGCCGCTTTCCAGCAGGTCAGCCTTGCTGTTTTAAAAAAGTGTTTTTAAAACATACGTTCCTGTAGTTAAGTAGAAGCTGGACTGGAGTCAATACAAGACAAATCCTGATGCCAATGAAAAAACATGTATGTGCCAAGAGAATTAATGGAATACTTTGATCCTGTGATAACAGTATGACATACGTAATAGTGTATTATAAATAACCAAGGGGTCAACCTTGAAATAGACTCTTGCCTATTGTTGCACTCTGCTTGTTTTCTTAGGGGAAAGCCAGCAAATGAAAGCAATGGGTCAGACATACTAATAGCTTTGTACTGGACTGCTGAGTGAGGGAGCTGATAATGGACCCCAAAATGCAAGGTTTGCTAATGTTGTTGCTCACTATTGTCAGAGGGAGGGAGGAGTGGTAGAAGGTTTTCCTTTTACCTTCACAGATACAAATACCAGTCATCTTACTCATCTCACATGCTGGTTACCTAGTATATGAGCTGAATGTAAGACTTCCAAATCTGTTGCCTAATTCCTATGTGAATCCCAATCATGCTATTCCTGGTATCAGCACAATACCAGGACGTTGCCTGAACACCAGCCTTTCTATGGGTGTTCAGGCAATGTCCTGCAGCTTATCTCCCTGTATCACCACAGGCATACTGTCTTGTGTATACTTAAGTGTGAATTTAAACTGTATCAGTCTGTCAGATGACCTTAAAACTATTGTAACTCTGGCATTTTAATCCTTGTTCAGTTGCAAGTAGTCTTCCTTATCTGCATTCATTGTTGTCACATTGGGTAGTAAGAGCACAATCTAGTAACACCTCCTGTAACTTAGCCCTTTGGTGCATGCCAGACCTTTACCTGTAATTTATTGCCTGCTTAACAAATTAGTTTTCTGTACAGTATACTTTTTAAAAAGGCTAGGTGAAGAATCTTGTCAAGTTCACAGTTACTTACCAAATCCAACTGGTCACTGTTTAAAGTGAGGAAAAAATACTGCTGAGAAAGAATTTGGAGGTGTACCTGCTCCTCCTTTGACATGGTTGAAGAAAGTCAGCTGCTTCTGATGGCCCCAAGAGTGATGGATTTCTACAAGGCTTTCAAAACAAATGTTGTAATAAAAATGTAAAAAAAAATCTAAATTACTGTGTAAATGATACTTATTTTCCCCTTTCCTCTTTAGTTTCAGTGATCTTATGCTAGTCTAAGGGGTTCTCAGCCTGGGAGTGAGCAGCAGGCTTCAATGCGTCCGGATGAGTGGTGGGAATCCCAGTTGTACTGCTTCTTACATATGGAGATGAGAAGGCAGACACAGATTGCCTGAAATTAGAAAGAATCATGGAATCACAGAATTGGTAAGGTTGGAAGGGACCTCTGGAGATCATCTAGTCCAACCTCCCCACTCAGCAGGGTCACCTACAGCATGTTAGACAGGGTTGCATCTACGCGGGCCTTGAAGATCTCCAGAGAAGGAGACTCCACAACCTCTCTGGGCAGCCTGGTCCAGTGCTCTGTCACTCTCACAGGGAAGAAATTCCCCCTCACGGTCAGGCAGAACTTCCTGTGCTTCAATTTCTGCCCATTGCCTCTTGTCCTGTCACACGGGACAACTGAAAAGAGTTTGTCCCTGTCCCCTTGACACCCTCCCTTCAGGTACTTGTACACATTGGTAAGATCCCCCCCTCAGTCTTCTCTTCCCCAGGCTGAAGAGGCCCAGCTCCCGCAGCCGTTCCTCGTAGGGCAGGTGCTCCAGCCCTCTGATCCTCTTTGTAGCCCTGTGCTGGACTCTCTCCAGTAGCTCCATGTCTCTCTTGTACTGGGGAGCCCAGAACTGGACGCAGTACTCGAGATGATGAGGCCTCAACAGGAGTATTCTGGGAAAAAGCGTTCCCTCTGTGGCAGAGATGGAGATCTACCATAGCAGGTATTTCGACAAGCATTGACCAAAGTTATTTTAAGGSAGTATTTTGTTTCTCTAAAGTTAATGAAAGAACAGATTCTTAAAAAAAGAATAATTCAAAAACAAGCTAGATCACAATTTCCTTAGGAGTTCTAGTTAATATTACTTGCACATTTAATGTAGATAAAGTCAAAGTCTCTGAAACTGATGGATGTTGATAATGGACACACAAATGTGAACTCCCTTTGAGTACAACAATCTTACTCTTTTCTCCCTTTCAACTCTCATGTTGAATGAAATGCCATGATAAATTCAAAGAGCCAAATTCCATGTATCTACACAGAATTTAGTCCTATCATATCTAGAAAGCAATTTTTTATCTATGCCTTAAGAATTATTCTGTAAGGTAATAGCTGTGAATATTTCATTTTAGTCCCCTCTTTCAACAGTTTATCCATGAGAATTTTTAAGGGAAGTGGAAAAAATGCACAAAAGCACATCTTTACGCATAGAAAGAATAATCTGTGCAAAATTCATAATACAGCCTTTCTGGTAAAACTGTTATCATAGAAAAGTAATTCAGGAGACTCTTAATGCAATATGATTTATGAAGTTTGATTTTAACTTAATCTATGGCAGTGTTAACTTTGAGTCATTAGTGCTGTCTGTTGCCTTGTGTTCAAATGATTTTTGGAAAAGTGCACTGGGCAAAATGCACCCCAGTGGCCAGTATGAAAAAATCTCAATTATCAAAACTTGTTTTCTCCTTTATCATCACACTGAAAATAAGCAAAACTTATTTTTTGTTATGATGGTTGTTTTTAACCACCACAAGTATTGCTGCTTCACTCCTGATTTTTGGTGAGAGGAAGTGAAGTACGAAGCAAAGTTGTGGGAAGAGAAGAAAGGAAAGCCTGGGGCAATTTGGTCTGTGCAAAGATATATACAGGATAAATCTTACCACTGAAGAATACGCTTAGAGGAACTCATTATTCTTGTTCTTATGAGAGAAAAATGAAAACAGCCCATATTAAACAAAAGAAAGAAATCCTTTAAAAGGGAGAACAAGACTATGTTAATAGTTGGGGGAGGCAGCAGGGAAACAATGTTAATTTACTGTTCCCAGATATTCTCCAAATATATTGTTACATTCAAAAAACCTTAATGTAAAAATTAAAATAAACATGTAAAATTAAAATAAACAAAACTCCTTTTCAAGAAAGGAGTCTGTTTATTCCTCTAACATTTAGAGGAATTAACATAATGAAAACTGGCTGTGTTTTTCTTGATCTGAGTACTGGAACTGTTAAGAGTCTAGCTTAAAAATACTGCCTGTTGTAAAGAAAAGCTACTTCAGGCGACAACACAGAAGATGTTCAAAATACCGAAGATGAATAACTGAGCATTAAACAAGGCCTTGATAATGTGCTCTCCAGTCTGTATAAAGGCAATGAAGGTAGTGTCTTGCCTACCTATTTGTGAAATAAAAACAGCAGATGTGTATTAAAATGCTGTTCTGCAGGGCACTATAAAAAATTCAGTACTAATGGGAATAAGTTCTCTGTATACAACCCCCCCCCCCAATTTGTGTTTCTTCCTGACTGAATTAGGGAAAGACGAATAAATGAATTTTGTTACTATGGTGACTATAGCCTGAGTATCAAGACAGCTTGTTGAAGTGTGTCTTCATCATGCTTTAACTYGTCTTTTAGAATGGAAAGCACACCTTGGAGTGCTTTTCTTGCTCTGCCCTCTCTAGACACAAGAGTTGTCTCCAATTACACCCATTTTTATCCTCATCATATTTCAGAGAACTCTCTAGTTTATTATGGAAGAAAACCTATGACCTATTCCCAGAAAAGCAAAAAAGGAAATCACATCCTTTCCTCTGCTTTTCTATTTCAAACTTCACTATAATAATTTCACCTGTAATAACACTTGAGATTCTGTAACATTTAAGGATGTTTATGAAAGTTCGGTCCTCCTCTAACAAATGAAGCCTCTCATGCTGTTTTGGAAACCTTGCAATCCTGCTGAGCTCATTTCAGTTGCATGGGGTACATGTCAGGTGAGCAGCACTGCTAGTTCTCACAGGGGTCTTAAGTTAGATTGTTCTGAAGCTCTGTCCCCAAAACTGTGCAATTCTGGGAAAATCCACTGTCATTAAAAACAATCCTTCTGTTTCTAAGCATTGTAGGTATGAATAAAGTTGAGATAGTTCAACCTTAAGGTCTCAGAAACCAGACATGGAGGGATACAATTTTTAATTTTTAGAAATGTTTAAAGATTTCATTATATTTTGAGATTTCTAAATGTTGAGGCATACTGTCCCCTTAAGTGTTCACTACTTAGTTATTCCTTTTTTTTTTTTTTTTTGAGTGTTCTCCACAAAGATTGAAACCACATGTAGGGGAGAATGTCTCCTCAAGAAATCTAGAAATGTATGAAAAAAAMCAATGTACCACTTTCAGCAAAAAGAGAAATGTGATACACTGGAGATCTTTTGGCTAACGGCCATATTTGAGCCTCTGAAGCCGGAGTTCATACGGTAAAGGGAGTTTCTCTACGTTCCCTGCTACCACTTTATCCTTAAGTCCTGTATTAAAAAGAAGTTAGTACACACACAATATGTTGATAATCAGAACAAACATATTCCTGTATGCAAGTGGATGATACAAGTTTTAATAATGCGTATTTCTCTTCCTCTGCGGCGATCCCAAGTTCAGTGCTGAAAAGTTGCAAGGCACACAGTAAGACTTGCATGTGCACCAATGCCTCAGGCTTTTTGCCACAAAAATACTGAAGATTTATGCTCTAAGGATTGCTACAATCTACAGATGATAAAATTTATAGATGATTTCAGTGAGAATGGCAGGCATTCAGAGCTTTTCTTTCCCATAGGCTTGTGAAACTATCCAAAAAGAGCTCCAAGAAGAAGGGCTGGTACAGAACTAGTTGTGAACACAGTGAGTGAAAGATTCAGGTAAGGACATTAAAAAGAAATGGAACATTATGGGTGGTAAGAAGGGCAGCTAGAGGAACAGTGCAAAAAGTCTAGGAGGTAAGAAAAAGAAACTTCAAACAAATGAGAAAGCCAATGAACAAATCTTAAGAGAAACTATAGCCAGTTTTGAAAAATTTTCCAGATACACTTTCAGTAAGGAGAAGGTAACATTATCCTCACTGGTTTCAGAGAAGTAGATTTACTTTAAATTAAATTGTTAACTCTGACACTTCTGAGGTCACGCAGCACTGTTGTTGAAGTACCATGTTGAACATGCCTTGATATTATCGTACTTATACATATTTGTCATAGAACTGGAAAAACCTAATATCTGAATGCCTGTGAGGGTGCTGGTGTTTTTTTTTTTTTTTTNTTTTTTTTTTTTTTTTTAATGTATATATACCGTGCCATGGTCTGTTCATTCATACCAGTATGAGACAAGAGTTGGAGTTAACAAAGGTGTATGCAACAAAGTGAGAAATCCTGCATCACACTGAAAAAAGGGCACGTTCACAGCACTACGTGATGGAAGTTGGGATGCGGGGTATCTACCACTTCTGTTTTTGAAAGCTATCAGTGCTAGCCTTATCTTTATACCAAGTTCACATGAAACATTTCAGATTGATATAAAAAGATTTAGTACTTCTGTAAAATTCACCTTCCACAAATCTTAGAACACTTGAAAACCATACATTAAACCAGTGTCTCAAAACTCACATAAAACTGCAAAACATTTTTTTTTCTATTTTATGGTTATGGAAAAAAGGATTCTGCAAAGTTCAGTTAAAGCCATGTTCATTATTTTACTATACAATACTACTTTTGTGGAACAGCTATACATTTTAATCATTGCACAGTTTACTGAAACTATCATCTGACTTGTCTTAGTCTTAGAAAAGGTGTGCTATGGCAGAAGTCTTAGAAGCCGTATTAACGAAACATTTCATCATGCATGGGAAATGTAAGGATGGGGACGGTGAGCACCACTCTTTTTTCAAAGACAGTAGCAGATTATCTAGATATCATTTACATCTGTGCCCTTCATATCACCTTTCAATAAATTATTTACTGTACGATGGTGCCCTGAAAATAAACTAACGTATCAGTCCTCTTACTTACTATAGGATTTGAGATAAACTCTATGAACTTTTCCTTTCTCTCTTTTTTTTAGGATATTTAACACAGAGATCACTAAATCAACTCTGATTTAACATACTCTTGCTAAATGACTACCATTAACTCTCAAATGTGACAGCATCATAGAAAATCTTAATTGATCCTGTCTAGACAAGCAGCATTAAGAAATACACTGCTATATATTGGGCCACTTACAAAGAAGATTTATGTTAGCTTGTTACCAAACACAGAGAGTTGGAGACTCTATTTGTATCTGCTCTTCAGCAGTGGTAGGCAGTTCATAATATGCAAACTGCTGAGATCAAGTCATTTTACCAGCCATTAAGCATATATAATTGCAGAAAGAAAAGAATATTGGGGTTGTTTTATCTAGCTACTATACACATGTTGTAACTAATAGTGCAATGTAATTCCTAGCATAGCTAAAAACAGATTTTAGTTCAGCTAGTTCTGCACTGAATTTTCCTCTGTACTGCTTTCTTATGGTTCTTACTGGCCTTGTATGTTCAACTGGTGGATGTCAACAGTCTTCGTATGATATGAACCATCTGAAAAGCACTACACATTAGTCTTTGTAATACAATTCTCCCAGCATCGGAAGTACTCCATAAAACCTCTACAAATTCCACTAAGGTAAAGCATTAGCAATGTCACAATCGATGTTGGGAGTTTTAACACTCTTGGAGCTTGATGTGCTCAAGCAGGAGGCTGAAATACATTTGGTTCACTAGAACATTTTCTGCATTGGTCTTTAACACTTCAGCTGCAAATTCTATCATACCATTACTAGAAAAAAAGTACCAGTAAAGGAAGAACAATTCCAAGAATGTGACAGTAAATTCCCACACTCTCATAGAGAACTCTACTGTCCATGGCAAACATATGCCTCAGGAAGTGAAGACATATTTTGGCAGAAAGATTTGCCAATACACAATTTACATGGAACAAAATGTAGGTTTTTCCCCTCAAATTATTCCTTGCAAATTGTTCCTGCCAATGAATTGAATTTATATAGATATCAAAGAAAGTTGTATGGGGCCAGAAACCCTCTCTGCAATTTGCACAAACTGAACACCTGAGTTATTCCTTGCATCCTATTTATACGTGGAGGGAAAAATGGGCTGGGATTAGAGGAGTGGATAATTACTCTGTTATAATCCCTCATTTAATGTTAATCAGATAAATAATGGTGAAGCACAGTATTAGAAGTTTTAATGAGTCTATTAAAAACATTCAACTATGCATGCTTAGAAGTAAACACAACACCATTTACTACGCAGACCACCAGACAAAACAGATTATCATCCAAACAAACAGTGACAATCTGTTTACTGCATGGCTGTATTAATTTTGAGAGTTCTTTATAGTGCTCCTGTCAGATTGAACACTTTAAAAGTTTTATTTTGTTTTGTTTTTTTAAGTGAAAAGGGGATGAGAACAGCTCTAACAACTACGCTCTCCAATACACCGTCACAAGCCCTGCCAACAACATGCCAGCCCGCCGCCCCACACAGCCCTTCTAACGGACAAACTAACGGCCGGCGCGGCCCATTGGCTGCGGGGGGGGGGGGGAGCGAGGAGAGAAGCACTCGCTCCAAACAGATTTTCTCTCCATCAGGACGGAGAATACATGATTTAATGGAGTTCATCCTATTTTTTAGGCACTGTGAGAAAAGTAAGAGCTCCATTCTGCTCTCATCTCCCGGGAGGTAGTTAGGAAAGACTCGTCCAACTCCCCCCCTTCCCGAGGATGGTACCGCCGCGCCCTAAAGCGGCACGAGGCCGCTCTCGCGAGAGGCCTGTTGAAGAGCCGCCTGTGGGGTTTGGTTGTCCTGGAGACGGCGGCCGCGGCGCCGGCTGGGCTTGGTGCGCCCGGGCGGGGCTGCCGGAGCCGCAGCGCTGCTGGGCCGCTCCACCGCTGCGGGCCTGGGCCCAGCCCCAGCGCCGGCCCCGCCGCGCCTCGGGGTCTCTCTTGGAGTGTGGAGAAGGGCTTGCTTTCTCCTCCGTCGAAGCCTCTTGCAAGGTTATTTACTGCTTTTTTGCTTTTTCGCTTGTTTGTTTGTTTGCTTCGGGAGTGTTTTGGGCCTCTGCGGCTGCTTATCTTTTGTCTCTTCCGTTTCAATCATTTTGCTCCTGTGCGCTTACCTAGTTTCCTCCATCCCCAGCAAAATGAAAGAAGCCTTTAGGGAGTCCTCAGACCTTGTCCTTTGCCGCCAGTGGATAGTTGTCGCGAGAGGCCCGGAAATAGCCGGAATTTGTCGAAGAACTCGGTTGCCTTAGGTAGAGCAAGTGCACTTCTGAAGTTCGCTTTTCCGAGGCGCTGCTGTGGCGGGTGAGGGAGGACGTGGGCGGTTTCGAGGCAGCTCCGCCGCCGCCGCGCCGAGGGGCGCGGGAGTGGTGGTGGTGGCAAGCCTGAGGCGGTGTGAGCGGGRTCGCTTGAGCCAGGGAGCCTGAAGTTCGTGAGCTGCAATAATTGAAGTTAAATTTATCTTTAGTTCTGCCTGCCCCTTTATTCTGCGAGGCATGGCACGTGTGACTCCGTTCATCGTTTTTTCTTGCACTGATACGAAAAATGGTTTTATTTCAGACCATTTGAAAATTACTGCATACTCAATACGTACATAACAAAACGTTGTGAAGTCGCAAAGTTTTTGCAGAGAACTATGCATTTCTATTCGTTAAGCTTTCCCTTGAAAAAGGAATGGGAATATCAGCTTTTGGTTTGGGAACTCCCATAGCTTGGAATTACTGACATATAAAAAGTTTTCCCACTGCTTTGGTACATAAAATACTCTTGCCCTTTTGTTGATGTTAACCTTAGCARTCCCGTGTTTTTCTTCGTTAGTTAATTTGTTTGTTTTTAAAGCTGCCATTGCCTTTCCTTTGTTGTTGAGATTAGTTTCAAGAGGCAAGTCTGTGAACGGTAAGTACTTTTTGGATACTTTGACTGGGTTGATGATATGAAAACTGTGTACTTGAGTGACAAGCTAGTGCATACTGAGAAGACTTCAATATTGAATTGTCAGAAAGGATTTGAAACTCGCTTAAACTACATCTGAAATGTTACTGGATTTGTGTTCTTATTTTTTTAATAACCTGATAGTGTGGAAGCTTTTTTTCTTTATTATTATTTATTATTTATTTTAAGGCACAATGGATATTACAAGGGGGAGCTTGGATAAAATATCAAGGCCTGCATCTAGCTCAAGAGCTTATCCTAGCTGTAGATCTTTAAGTGCATCTATGGAGGTATTAACACCAGAGCCATGTTTGTCAAAGGTAATACTTTTCACCTGCAGTAAGTTAAAATCTCTATGCCTCATTTTTCTTAGCAGAGTGGCAAAGAAGTAACTTTTTTCTTTTCTGGAGTCAATAGATGTGCTATGGGATTACATGAAACTTCATGTATGTGGCTGCTTCTTATGCATGCTTGGAGTGATGTTTAATTTCATTTTTCTGAATCTGTGTTACTTTCTGGTTTTCTGCAGAAACGTCTGTTCAGCGTTACAACCCAGAAAATGTGATTGCATTTCCTTTTTTTGCTTAATGAAATTATTAAATAAATTCYACTTCAATCAAAAAAATTGATATTATGTTAATTAGATACACAGCTATAGATTATTGAGGCATGAGCCAGAATATATATAATTTAACTTCCATCTTATTTGTGCTTTTAAACTTAAGTTGCAATAAAGATTATTTATAGAAAGCAAGTATTTGAAAAATCTTCGCAAGTTGAATTTTTGACTGCAAGGCACTCCATGTAGTTAGGAAATGTTTGAATGAAATTAAAAATTTCATTGCATACTATTTCAGGATAGCAGAGTCAGCTCCAGGAATTTGACAGACTCCTTTGGAAGTAAAGTGTTTTTTTACATCCTCTGAAGATATTAGCGTCAGGAATATCAGGACTTAGTTTTGGGAAAGTAGATGTGTGGTATGGCTGTTAAGATGTAGGCATTGGAACCTGAGAATGAGATTTAGATTGATTTATGTAGATGAGTTTCTATGAATATCCAGTTGGGTTGTACCTCAATTCATGTGCCTGTAAAATAGGAATGTAGCTGGATGCTTCGCAGATCTAGTGAAAAAAATTTTTTTTTATAGGTTCATAGTCAGCTTTTAAGATTGCCATCAGATGACTTTGTATTAACARTGATGATGATTTAGACATAAGCATTTCAGCCCTTGGAAGACTGAACTCTATGCTATAAGCAAGAGATTAGGATGTTACTTTGTGCAGAGCACCTATAGGGTGAGGCTGCTGTATCTGGACTCTTAACCAGTTGGCTGTACCCTCTGCTGCTTCTGCAGATGGCATAGATCTTTGGAACCCCTTCCAAGGCTGTACCCTCTGCTGCTTCTGCAGATGGCATAGATCTTTGGAACCCCTTCCAAGTCTGGCAATCTCAAATCTGGCAATCCAGGGAATGATAAGCATATGAAAAAGGCACATCAGGGTGTTATCTATGAAGCAGAACTCTCTGTAGCAGACCAGAAGACTCTCTTATTTGAGACATACTCTGCAATCTTGTGTAGAAGCACTGTTAGCCTTTGGAATAGTGTGTGATTATTATTACTGTTTCTTCTCCCCCCTCTTTTCCCTTCCCCCCCCCCTTCTCATTTCTATTTTTTATGGTAGTAATTTGTTTACTTTTCATAGGTTGATTCGCCTGGCAGTTTGACCAGTAATCATCAAAGATACAATTTAGAATACTGTTGTCCAGAGAACAAAGATGATGACAGAGAAAAATCTGACATCAAGAGAATAAGAACAGCTAAGCAAACCTCAGTGGAAAATATTACCTTCACTTTTCAGGACCATATACAGAATCCTAATGAGCTGTCAGGTGGGGGAATGACTGACACTTTCTTGAGTTGTGGCTAGACCAAATACCATGTTTGTATAATCTGGGTAAAATTCTATTGACAGACTTAAAAGGGATGCATGTAGGTAAATTCTAGAAGAGAAATAGGAGGACAACAATGGTGTCAAAATTAATGCCTTTATTTCTTTTCACTTGTTAGTGTAATAGTAATGGCAGTGATAATATAGTATGCATCCTGTGACATCTAAGCTGGGATCTGCTCATTAGTGATGGCCTAAAAGATCAGTATAGATTCTCTGCATCTGATCCATAGAACCATGTTCAAAAGTACTTGCAGTACTGTGTTTCCTGTCAAACTTTTCACAAAGATCATGGGCAGGTTTAACTCAGTTGGTTAGAGTGTGATGCTGCTAATGCCAAGGTCGGGGGTTCGATCCTTGTATGGGCTATGCTGAGGGTTGGACTAGATGATCTGCAGAGGTCGCTTCCAACCTTACCATTCTATGATTCATTTGTGAGAAATTTTGTATCCCAATAATAGTCCACTAATCCAAACAAATTGAAAATTATAGATAAAAGTTATAGGATTTAAGAACCGAACAATGCAAATACTAATAACACACTTTAAATATTAAAATGTAATATCTCATTTTAATGAAACAGCACATGTAGAAATACTTCAGTTAAAAATTTTTTAGACATTCTGTAAATATTAATAAACTAATTCTCCAGAGCTCCTGACCTATTTGAAACACAGAAATTAAGGCCAGTGTGTGAAGTAGAGGGTTTGGATACTTTCTTCAAGTTTAGATAGATTTCATAGTCAAATTGTGGTCAAAAGAAATTCCTTAATTCCTGCACYTGTATTTAACTTGGTGTAATAGTTTTAAACAGTAAACCACTGTAGAGATTCTGTGTTGTTCCCTAGCTGACAGAAAAATATATTTTAGTCTCTTACTTGTTAACAGTTGAAATGGTATCTTTTAAAGTTCATCTCATGTTATTGTGAAAGGCTTTTTACTGTGTTTCTTTTTCAGGATCTGTCTCTAATTCAGATTCTGGGGATGACAGTGCTGAAATACAGACTTCTAAATTCAGTGAGCCTTCCCAAGGAAAAAAAACAAGTAATGCAAAAAAGAGTATTCCTTTCCAGATTTATAAAGTGAACAGTGCAATAAAATATTTTTTTCTTTCCTTGTTCTTAGCACTTCTAGGGTAATTTGGGACCTTAGTGTATGTGTATGCATGCATGTATATCTGTATCTATATGTATTTTTATATAAATATACAAAATATACAAAAATACAAAAAAACCCTGTAAATAGAAAATGTATATGCAGTGTGATGTTCAAAAGATGGATGATTAATTCTTTAAGGATTATTATATTAAAGGATATTCACTTTATTAAATGCTATGTTAGCATTTGACTTTTATGTATGTTTCGACAATTTAATAAAGTAGAAGCCAGTGGTGACTCTGTCTAGGGCGGCAGTGCCAGTCATCTAAAATAACGTTCATTTCATTGGGACAAAAATTGGATAGAGTTCAACCTCAAAGCTTCACTCAGTAAATTTAGCTGTAGATCCATCTACTAGTTTCATACCAGTTGAAATAAGTGGGTTTTTTTTTTTTTTTGTTCACTTGGATTTTTACAGCATTTCCCTTGTTGAATCACTTGTCTCTTCTGGCACAAAGTAGAGTAATACAGCACAGTAAATTGTGGGGACAATGGATGTGTAAAGCTTTTGATTTTCAAAGGTTAGAAGATGGAAAGATACTGCAGGAGTGTTAACTCTTCTACATTTTACCTGTGTATATAAATTTGCTTCTAGTTAATTGAAGGAATAGAATTGGAATTACTACCTTTTGTCTTTGATATTAGAACTGTTTTTAAGTGTTAAATTTTGTTGCAGTCAGTAGTATCTGTAGTCCTCAATGGTGATTATTTTTTCCCTGTATATGTGTATGCTCACTCACCCTTCTCTCTCTCTGTCTCCTTTCTCTCCCCTTTTTTTCTCCTGAGTTTAGCTCGTACCTGTATATTGAGACTCAAACTGGTAGCTTTAACAACCTTTAAAGAAAAAATACAAAATTCTGAATAATTGATCTTATGGTTATTTCAGTATTCAGTGGTATTTATTTGTTGTAAATATATTAGCAGAAGCTGGATTTGACCAGAAGAACTTGGAAACTTGTGGGATAGGGGCAGTGTTTCAGTTGTTCTCTGCTCTTTCTCTGGAAGCTAGGCTTGAGCAGAAATGAGGGTAGAGTTTGGTGCTATAGGAAGGGGAAAAGCTAGAAGTGATCAGAAATTGTAATCTGCCTGTCTAGAGGAAAAAAAAGGCAAAGCAGAGATTTTAAGTAGTGTTAGTTTCTATACTGTTTCTGTTTTACAAAACTGCATTTTTCCAGAACCAATATCAGACTCTGCTTTGGTTGAGGCGTAAGATGAGACTGAAACTTCTCTAATGTTTAAAACTAGAAATGTTAGAGAGTCTCTCAATTTTAGGACTACTCAAGTTAATGATTTACACTTCAAAATATGTTCTAGTAGTTGACCTGAATGCATGAGATTTTTTTTTTTTTTTTGAGTTTTAAGCTTATTTTGTCTGTGGTTGTAGTTGATACTATGCAGATTTTCTTACTCTTTCTTTTTAAATTCATTCACTTGCCAGATGGTGAACTTCCCTCCTCTCCAGTCCAACTGCAACATCTAAGAGCTTTATTCATCCATCTTTTAAAAAAGTTTGTATTTTCCCCTGCCACACACAGATCTAGAAGTGAACACGATATATATATACGCTAGTGAATGATGATACTCTTGTCTGCAGTTGCTATCAAATCACTTATACTGTTTTTTTTAATTGAAATATGTCAAGCTAATGTTAATTTTAAATCTAATTGACAGCAAAATCATCCAGYTTAAAAGATTCTGATCAGACAGGTGTAGATCCCGTGGTTCAAGCAGCTGTAAGGAAGATGAATAAACTTGATACAATACTGGCAAAAAAACACTTTAAAGAGAGAGCAATTAAAAAACAAGGCAAAGAAATGAGAGCAAAGCTCTGGGAAGAACTTCAGGTTAGAAATATACAGCTTATGTAAATAATACTGTAAGACAATTGCAAAGATAATAGATGTACTCCTACATATGCTATTTTATCTAATTTCCCAGACACATTTTTTTCATTAAATAACTCTCAGTTATTGGATGATTTAAAGCAAGGGAATGGATCTTAAAAAGTAGCTTTGAATAGTTTTTAATGTGTATTGGCTGTGAGGCCTCTGAACAGGGATGTGGCCCTTAAAAATTAATGTGACTGGTAGTCAAAGATACATCTGTCTAGATGTGATTTACAAGCACAGACAATCTTATGTTTGAGCTCACCATTTGCAGATATGATAAAGAATGGCAAGAGGTAGTATCTGTGAACTCAGTGCTAGGAGCATTTATGCTGCTCTTGTGTGACTGTTCTTAGGATTATCTTTTCCAGTACTGTCTCTTACTGAAGCAATTAGAGATGCACCCTGAAGAAAGGCATGAGAATGCTATAGTACAAATTCCTTCACATTATTCTGATTCTGGTCTCCAGCAGTTGCATGTCAATTTAAGCCTTGAAAACATTAAATTTAGTATTTCCTTCAAAGTTAATTACAGTCTTGTMTATTTTCTGTGAATACCAATGTCAGTTACTGAAAATGATGGTATTCAGTTTAAATGCCTCTCATAATTTCAGTGGATTTGGATTGAGAGCCATATATCCATTACAAAAGTCTTTCACCCTGTGAAATGTGTCTCCACATAACAGACAGTACGTAACAGACCTCCAAGTTCCACCATGTCTTCATCAAAACTTTAGGACATCTTCTGATAGCCTCAAGAAGAAAACAAATTATTCTGATATGGTTTAAATTTTGCTAGATTTGAAATTCTTATAAGCAAACAGTATTTTGTTACAATGTTAAATACATGCTGTATGTATTTATGATTTATTTCTTTTAATTAGCCTATCAGTACTTCTGGAAGTCATGAAGAGGTGGAAAATACAAAACATTTTTTAGCTTTGATCTCATCATGGCAAGATACAGCTGGTAAGCAGGAAAGAGAAGTGAATCCCCTGATATGATTATCCTGTATTTTGGGCATGTATAGGCAATAAGCAAGGAAATCAAAATTGTTTTAGTAAACAAAATCATGAAGTTACTGATGTACTGGCAGGTATTAGTGAAAGAGGTCACCTGGCTGAAATACTTGGTATAGGAGGGGTGGAGAGGGAATGAGGATTTGTCTGAATGGATTTGCTGGGCAAAAATCTGAGCTTGGCTACTTGGACATATGTGCAAACTAATGTAGCAATGTGTGGTTAAAAATCCCCCCCAAATTTTTATTACAAGGTAATCTACTTTTATTTCTATACTTAAGTTTTGGTTATTAAGCTAAGAACACAAAATTTAGGTTGGTAAGGGTGGTAGGTAAAAAGTGCCCAGTAGGTGTCAGCATCTAATTGAAAAGAAAAATAGGCAAGCAAGACTATATGCAGTTACTAATGAATTATATGCTTCATTTCGTTATTCTCAAAGGTTACTCTGTGCTGTAGTGAACGTGTGTCATACGAGTTCTGGTGTGCCATCCTGACAAAATTCTACATAGTTTAGATTTATTTTTCTCCTGTACCTTGATCTTTGTCATATTCTTTCTGTAACGTGCTGGTGCCTAACTTCTCAGGTCTGCTTTTTTAGGACTAACAGAGTAGATAGTTGTCCAGATTGACTATGAAATGGAATGTAATTCATGTATTTTGCTTTTCTGAGCTTGAATTTGATACAGAACTTTATTTGATGAATTATATATATTTATATACAATTCTAATCAACAATATGTAATATAATAAATATATGCAATTGTTATAGAATGACAAAGTATATATTATTTGATAATTATATTTTTATGTAGATAGATAATTATAACTTTTCCTGTGGCTGTGAAATCAAACAAAAGTTCTGAGTACAAAATGATTATTACTGATATGTATCCCAGCCTCACAAAATTCTGACACACTTGTGGGAGAAATGTAAGCTGAGAATTAAATGGGTTTAAATTCATTCTTTGTACTCTGTGCAGCAAAATCATGCTTTCAATTGTGTGTTAAGCTTTATTTTTTGCAAGACATTGGTGTTTTTTTTCCTGTGTTTGGATCTTTGCAGTGTGAGTCCTTTTCTTGAAGTGCCAAATACATAGATTGCAATTTATACATCCAGCTGATACGTGCCAGGATGACTTAGTTTTTTTTTTCTCTGAGTGCTTGAAGCAACTTTTGTATGCTAGGATATTTGAATGTTCTTTTCTTTAGATTATACCCTTGACATAAGCTGCTGGAAGCCTAAAACTTGCAGAGGCAGACRTCAGCTATGAAAGTCTGGGTACTTTATTCTCACTTAAACTTCTGGATGACTTGCCACAAGGTGTCTGCTGAGACTTCTGAGGATTATAGTTTAGGACTATATTTTTTTACAATGTAATTATTTGTCTTGTACATACATACATGCAGCAGCTGTTAAAAACAAAAACAGATGTATGAAATGGTATAAAGAGTTTTCTTCTCATACGTGTTATTAATGAAATAAACCTTACTCTTTCACTTTTATTTCTTGAAAAATATGGTGGTGATGTAATTTATGTAAAAGAGAAAGTAAATTGCTATAACTTTCACGTGAGAGCGTTTACAGTGATATGCGTGAAACTAGATTGTCTTTAAATGCATTTTACTTAAATTATACTGAAAAATTTCTTAACAGATCCCTTCCACATTAAAGAAGATGAAATATGTATTTCAGTTTTTCACACACAAATTAATCCAGAAGATTATGATTGCCATAAAAGTCAGCATAATCAGGGTAAGCTTTAGTAACTGTGTAATTCATATTTCCTGATACGGCAAAACAACATATGAAATGGGTGAGTAATAAAGACCATGGATGAGCCAAAAAGTCAGAAAAAGTAGGTTTGTCTATTGGAAAGGCAACAGTTCTTAAGTTTTTGACAAGTGATAAAATGGAAAAACTTTGTAGCTAACCTAAAGCATGAGGGTCAAGTTTCAGTTTGAGAAGAATGAAGATAGRTAGTAGGAAGATGGAGAAGATCAAAAGCACAGGACTGCTCCAATTCAGTGTGAAGAAGCATTTAGTAACCCAGAGTTAAGATCATGTACCAGCGGGCTAATAGTGATATTTTATCAAATGTGATGTTTTATTTAGAAAACATTTTTATATCACGTTAAATAAAATGTACATTGAATAAATAGAATTGTGCTTTTGTGCCTTATTCTTTCCCTATCTGAAACTCAGACTTTTGTGGTTGAGCAACTTTTTTTACCTCGTGTCACATATGAGGAAATGGCTTTGGCTGCCATTGCTGTCAGCTACAATTGCTCACTTCTTTAGTCTACAATTCTTTGTAAACAGAAGCAATCTAATCCTGGTGACTGGCCAAGATCACAAGACGTAATAAACAGGTGGTCTTAAAGTTTAAACCATTGATGGCAGCGGAATCTCTTAACTTACAGAATGTGACTAAATGTTTTAGTCTTTCAAACTGAGACTTCAGTCACCTTATTTTGTCATTCTCAGTCCACTGGTTTGTGATCTTAACTCTGGGTTACTAAATGCTTCCTCACACTGAACTGCAGCAGTCCTGTACTTTTGATCTTCTCCATCTTCCTGCCATCTATCTGCATTCTTCCCTTAAACTGAAACTTGACCCTCGTGTTTCCAACTTCACCATTTTACAGTTTTGCTGCAGCATCCTTGATTAGCAATGATAGCTTTTGATTACCTGAATTCAGAGCAGCAGTGACTTCTAAAGCTCCCAACATGGGCATGGTAGGGAGCTACTGTTGCACAAAAAGTTTGAGATGATGTACATGCTCTTACTTTGAGAACTCATGAAGTAGAGAATACTTGCTACTCATGAGCCATAAGGTACTTAAATGACTTTGACTGGTTCTGCTGAAGACTCTTGATATGATTTCTGATTTCTAAGACCTGTTGTTTTGGTTGCTCTTGGATTTCTGTGTAATAGTTATCATAAAAGGTAGGGCCTGAGCAAGAGGAGCTTAACTTGTTTAAGAAGGTTTTTATTCATACACACACAYGCTATTTTGTGTGCTATTAAGCAATTGCACTGAGATCAAACTTAGTATTTTTTTTTAATCTTTTATCCTAGGGTGATCTCTAATGTATTTCTTGTCACAGTAATCCATGTCTGTGTCTCATCTTTACTTGAATGTTCTGAGATACTGTGCGTGATGGCTCCCTCTCAAAAGTACTCATGCTATAGATAGCAAAAATGTAGTTAAAAAGTAACATTTCATACATGCTGCATGTTATATTCATGTTTTGTTTTGCTCATTTCAGAATACAACAACACATCATGTGCATATTTATCTGTAAATTCTTACCTGATTCCGTTTCCTAGATAGACTTAAGATCTTCTTGTCATCTGTTACCTGGTAACATCAGAGATAGTTTGGGATGTTTTCTGTAAATAACTGTTAATTTGTACAGTGATAGGGTTTTTTTGGTCGTCAGGTTCCCACGTTTCATTCCATCAGGGTTTGCTTGCAATTTCACAGTAAGTCTGATTGGTGAGAATATTGCAGTTTTTGTCCATAGTTTGTAAAAGGATGCCCTGCATTTGTTTTATGTTTTTGAGAGTTTGCTTTTAGTCTATTTAACATGCAGAAGAGTTTCTTTACATGTAAACTATAAAAGAATGAGCTGCTATAGCCTGTGTTCTCTGTGTTAAACTGAGGGATTTTTCTGTGGCCAAAATAACCTTGTTTTTCAAATCTCTACTTTTCAGAAGAGTAGAAAGTATTGTGATCAATGCTTTTAAAGAAGTTTGAGACTTAAAGGAAGCTGTTTGTATTTGCTTAGGCTTGTTACTTAATTTTTTTTAAAAATCTTTAGTGTTCTAGCTAATCTAGAAGAACTGCTGTTTTTAAATCTTGTACAGGTCTCTGAATAACAGAACAGGTGCTCACTTTTATATAATAAATAGAAAACCATTGTTGTGAAGAAGTGTGTACTGTTAAAACATTACGATATAGTTGTTGCAAAAARGTGTGTAGTTTAATAGCTTTACAGCTCAGCGGTGAGCTTTTTTTTTTTTTTAGTTAAAAAAAACTGTTTTATGAACTATGTTATAATATCATCAAATATATCATCTGTTTTTTCAGCTGTTTTATTTTTAAAAAATGTACTTGATAGGTCTCCAAATAGTTCTGTGTTTTTCCCCCAAAACTATTGTCTGGTTTTGTACTGATGATAAAACTGAAACAATAAGAGGGTTAGAATGAATGCCATGCCTTTTAAAGCCACCATCTTTAACATTTTTTGAGGTCAGAAATCTGAAAGTATTTTAGCCTTCTCAAAGTTGGATGATCTCATATAACATAAGCTCAAAAAATTAGTCTTTGATAGTTGTCTGTTTTCAATATAGCAATATGGTTAATAGAAATTTTGAAAATGACACATCGTAAGTTTGTGCATCTGCTTTACATGTTTATTAAAGATTTAAAATGAATTACTACTGTTACAGCTCTGAATCAGAAAAGGAGTGGTCTAACTTTGCAACTTCTTTTTCAAACTTCAGATCATCCAAATGAAATAAAAACAAATGAATTTCTAAATCAAACAGAAAAAACACATGATAAAAGCAAAAGCAATCAGGATTTCATTAAAAAGAACATTGAGGTAAGCATTAAGACCTAAAATCATTAGACTTTTTGTTCAATGTTAACTGAAACAGTAGTATTTAAGCCCTTCTAGGGACAATTGGATTTCTTTCTCAGAAACATTTAATAGCAAGATTTTACTTTCAGTGCTACTATTTATTGCATACTGCTGTATAAGATAGTCCTCATGTTGATGCTCATGTTTGTAGGGTTGAGGTAATACACTATTACATATTCGCAGAAGGTTAATAGAGACTGAATTGTTCTGCTTGTGCCTGGATGCAGCTTGTTTTGAGGAAAAATACTTTTTTAAAAAAATCTTTCTTTAAATGTATTTACTGTTAAATTACAAGAAACCATCCTTGTCTGTAGATAAGGGCTAGATATGTAAGTTACTTGTGCAGCTCGCACAGGACCCTTGTGTGCAGAAAACTTCTATTGGAAAACAGATGCCTGGACTTCCGTGCTCTTGTTTCTCTAAGGCTGTAGTAGCTATAATGAATTTTCTTCCAAAAAAAATGCATGTCTATGTCAAAGACAGATTTAAAATTATCAACTTATTATATGTAGGCTGCTAGATTTTACTGTCAGAGTGATGATCTGTGTTATGACAATAAGCAAGATTGGATGTTAATATCAGAGAAATTAAGCACTTAGCTGTTTGAGCTAATAGGGTTCTGAAGGCTTGTTTGTTTTCTTTTTTGGTTTATTTGTAAATACTTTAGCTGGCAAAGGATTCAGGAAACCAGGTTGCTTTGCTTGAAGAAGAAAAAAAAAGGTTGATGGAACTATTAAAAGATACAGAAGATGGAAGAGAATTGCAGGGTGCTGAGGTATGGAAACTTTAATTTGTACTATCATGTTTTATTTCATTTGCTTTTAGTGTAACTCAAGTTTGATTTTTGTTTTAGTCTCATCACACTGTGACCGACTGTGGTAAGAGAGTATAGCTGAACAAACCTCACTGAATTTGTCTGCACAAATTAAATTATCTTTTATTGGCGTCCTTTTTCACTTTACTAACACTAGGAAGTGCCTCAGGGCTCTGAAGAGCAGCAGAACTTTCCTGAAAAATTAGGCAYAGGTGTAAGGAGCTGTAATGAATACTCAGACAAGAAGATGGCCTATTGCCTCTGCGTAAGCTGAGTGACTAGCTGCTCTAATTTGTGGTAGGAAAAAAAAACTTCTTAAAAAAAGAAGTAGTATTTTGAGACTACCTTCCGTTACTTTTCCTCTTCGTAACACATACTTGCAT
The DNA here is from genome assembly GCF_003343005.1 of Rhea americana. Classification (NCBI taxonomy): domain Eukaryota; kingdom Metazoa; phylum Chordata; class Aves; order Rheiformes; family Rheidae; genus Rhea; species Rhea americana. The sequence goes on along the minus strand of NW_028187023.1, from coordinate 947,711 downwards.
AAGAAAGTGCTAGAAAAACTGTTTTTTTCACAAAGGAGCTTGCTTGGTTTTTAGTATGCAAATAAATTATGACAAATGTCAGGGTTTTTTTGTGTGTGTGTATGCGACCAGTTACTCGATTTCCATTGTCAATGGAAAAATGAATTCTAATAGCTTTTCAGGTATTTGCTGTTTAGTATGAAGATAGCTCTGATTTGCAAAGACTGTTATTAACGCTAAAATATACTAATCTGTATTTAAACTTTTGTAGGTATAGAATGCTGCTCTTTGGCAAGATCCCTTTTACAGAAGGGTTTTCTAATGTGGGAGTAGTATTTGTGGTGTGAATTGCACTTATTTAGGCTTGATATGTAYGTATAGTGTTTTTTTCTCCCCTCAGGTTTCTTATCAGTGGTCTTCCTTACAATGAATTGATTTTACTCAGGGATTGCAGTGGTATGGTGTAGAAAGAATGAACAGTTCCAGTAAGTGAAGCTGATGCAGTTGGGTGAGCCTTGGTCAGTGACAGGTTCTTTTGCTTTCCTGCTGTGCCTTTAGAGTAATAGGGTTGCGTGGGGATGACTTTGCAGCAGTCGTATTGTAACTGGAAGCTGATATTTCCTCCTCTTGTTGTGTGGGTATGGCTACTTGAGTAGCTAGAGGATTAATCTGGAAGCTCTGAAGAAGTAGTGGGCACAAATCCCCTGCAAGACAGATGTTGTGGTCTTTGGGGCAAGGTGATGGCCCTCTTCTGTTAGAAGAAGGAAAGAAAACCTCTTTCTCCACCTCCCTGCCCTCCCCTTGTGAGGTCCTACCTGGTGGTACTTTGGGATTAAGACATAAGATTATACCTAATCTCTTAGCATCATTCCCAGCAACTGCACAAACTAGTTCCCTGGCTGTAAGACAGGAGTGCCGGATTGCTGTGGATAACCGTCTGTTTGTGAATATGAGCTCATTTGTTTGAGTAAAACGGTCCTGTTACGGAAAAGAGCTCACTCATAATCTACAACTGTCCATGCTGAGAGCACATATTTATGTTGTTCAAGCATATGTTACTGGTATCATGAAGAACAAGTTGTCTAAATCATGGTCAGGAAAGAACTCCATAGTCTGTACCTGTCCAAGTTTTTTGTTTTGTTGTTGTTGGAGGGTGTGGGGTGCCAGCTTGCTGGTCTCTAGAAAGATGGTGGCTACTGATTCCAGAGCAGTTCCTCTAAGAATTCAGGTTTTCCTGTGGACATCTTGTTGTGTTCTTCGGTGATAGACTACAACTCTCATGCCTCATCTCACACCCTCTTTTTGATAGAGGTCTTCAGGTGGTTTCTGCCACAGTATGAGCCTCTTCAGTTTCATTCCAAAGCTGGTTTTGGCCAGGTTTTAACACTTTCTGACCATGATCAGATAGAAAATTGCTGGACTTGTTCACAAAGCTGCTGATTGTATTTCCTTCTTTGGCTTGCACCTGAGATTTTCTACCACTTCCATCAGAGGATAGTAGAGACCAGTGTATTATCTTCTCTTTTTTTCTGAAATTCTAAATGAATTTTAGCGCTGTGCTGGTGTGCAGGTGTTACTGGGTGCGTAGCAGAATGGATGCCCAACTGCATCCATTGCTGCCTGACATTGAGATGTACGGCAACTGGGTGGAATTTTGCAAGATGTGCTATTTTTCGGTGTAGTTTCAAATTTATCATTTATACTTGTTGACTTGTCTTCTAATGTCAGAGTGCTGTGAGACTCTAGTCTCTGGAATAAGAGGTAGTGTGTGTTTGTACAAAGAGCGCTGATATGCAAGGCATATATGTTAGGAAGATGTTAGTACATTAACTTAGGGTGAAGGCATGTGGTTTTAAGCAATCTTATTTCAGGGTTTTGACATGGCTACTCGGTGAGGATAAACGCTTTGGACTTGTATGGAAATAAGTACAATAACTGAGGTGGTCTATTTAGTATGTTAACATAACCTAAACCTTTTCTTTGTTAAAGTGTTTTTTTTTTTTTTTTTTTTTTTTTCAGGTAAAACAAAGTATATCTGTTCTTAAGTCCGCTTAAATTGCTGCTTGGTTATATTCAAAGTGAAAAATGTCCATCTATCTGGTCAATAAATATTGCTTTAGGATATGCTTGGTACATGAGTATTGGCAGTGTTTATCTATGTATTGAGATAAATGAGAAGTACATTTCATTTTAAAATACAGTTTATTTTAAAAAAACCACTTTGTGTAATTGATTTTAAAATCAGTTTCCTTTTGGGAATTAAGTATTTTCATTGTCTTTCAATAGGAAGATTTATCTGGCTGGCTAGTACCAGGAGAAGGGTATACACCTGAACCAATGGAATTTCATCACCTAAATGAAATAGATATTAAGCTTCAGGTACTATCTAATGGAGATTTTTCTACAATTCACAGCTCTTGCTCAAAACCTCCAAGCCAAATTTATCAGGTATGTTAAAGAACAGAGCTTGTGTGTTGCAGTTTCTTGTTTGAAGTGTGTGTTATGATCTGATGCAAATAAATACACTAGGCTTTTCTACTTACTATTTTTGCATTTTTTTTCTTTAGTATCTTCTATTTCATTTCAAAGTGTATGTATTAAAGAGTGAAGTAGTTTCAGTGCACTCTTTGGCTATAAAAATCATATGGAAAATAATGTGTTGCTATTTCTGAGTGATTTATGTTTCAAGGACTGTTGTCCTAGTATTTGATGAAAGTGTGGAATCAACAACTTCTGTATATGAAATTTATTATTAACTCAGACTTCAACTGCACAAGTGCTGCATGGATTTGGTCAACATAGTTGCACATTATCCATGATAATTCATCTTTGGGAATTGAAATCAGGTTTCTTTTCATTTCCGCATTGCAAATGTGCATGATCAATTATAATCTTAATGCTAAAGAAATTATCAATGAGCAATGTTAAAGACTGTAGAAAATATTGAAACAGTATGTACTATTTTTTCAGGGTCTTTGTCTTTTTCCCTTGCCAGCAATAACAAGAATTGTTGGAATCTCAACTTTGAGAAATGACTATTTGGATTTTGTGAAAAGAAAACTCCAATTTATCATATACCGTGGCCCAGTAATGTTGTTGTCCATAATATTCTGGGTAAAATAAAACATAAAATACCATAGTCTGTATTTTTGTACATATTGCACAAAATTTTACAAAAATTTTTATTTTGTAAAAATTCCAGTTTGTAGCTAGGACAAGCTCTGTAAGAATGTACGTTGGCAAAACTGTCTTCAGTTATCCATTTAGGTGAAACATCTCTTTCAAGAGCTAAAATAACTGATTTTTTTCTTCTTGCTTTTTAATGGCGACCTTACATTGTTAACTGCATTTTAATGTCATTTTTATATTGACTTCTTTATGGAATTCAAGTTTTATTTCTCCTGAAATAATATTTACTATTGCTGTAAGAGTTCTAGAGGATTCACATTTTGATGTTGATCATTTACCGACTGGGATTTAATGTGTGAACCGCAGCTCCCTCCAGTGGTTCATGGATCTGAGCTTGCAAGTGATTGCTGGACGTTGTGTTCACTGTTTAAGACATCTACTTGAGGTTAATGCAATTGCTGTGATGGCGATACTCTGGGAACGTTTCTCCAAGTGATTGTCACTTCCTGCTCAGATAAAAGCTCTGAAGTATTTGAGCAGAAACTTGCATTTATACATATACTTCTAGAAGAATAATGTGTTACCTTTTTGAGTAATACTAAACTTAACAACCAAAAAGAGATAGTTAATTCTACAAATTGCCCTTTGTTATTTGCCTCCAAATTCCTTTGCTGTCTGCATTCCTGGTTCTCTTCGTKTTCTGAGCCTCAGCCCTCTGGAGAGGGTTGGATGTCTACTGGCTGCCTCAGTTTCATTGGGTTTCAGACTGTAGGCAAGCAAGTTCCTTGCGAAGGCTATTTTGGTAGGTGCAATCTAAGTGTGTCTGGTGCAATGAAATAATTGGGCATGTTTATGTTGACATATAATTGCAGCTGTTTTTTTTTTTTTTTTTTTTTCCCTTATGCAAGTGGAGGAGAAAATAGTTTTATCAGCTATGGGGAGCTTGACTGCTTACTGTGGAAGCCTTTCACTGGATCTAGCCTTTAGTTCTGCATTCTTGGTTGTAATTATTTTTGTGTTGGTACCTAAATAATTGCCATTCAGTGTATATGCGTACAGCAATAACTGTTAAGTTCTGAATTCTCAACCTCTTTTGTGTTCAACCCATTTTACAGTTGCTTTCTCAAACAAAAGGAAGTAACATGTGACAGTAGCTGAAAAATTATTGGCTATTGAATTTATAAACTTCATGTCAAAAGATATGAAAAGTAATTTTTTGCGTGAAGTTGATCTATGTTCATTGCCACTCGTTTTTTAAAACAACCTTGTCTATCACAAGCAGTATCTGCCAATATTTTTATAAACTGAAATTTGTATAAATTTGCCTTTTTAAACTTGTTGCTGTTTTTAGAGCAGCAGTTCAGATAACAGAAAACATTTGAGTCAGAGAAATGTCAGAATTCTTTATACAGAATGGCTCTTGGAACCTGATCGAAGGCAGTCTGATYCTCGATGGTGAATTCTGTCATAGAACTTGTTAGAAGGGAGAAGAACTTTGCTAACAACAAAATTCGGATCAGTGTTTAGGGAATGACACCGCTCTCGTGAGAAGTGAGAGAAAATCCCAGGTTGGATTAGGTTTGTCTTCTGTACTAGAATAAGTTCACAGCACATCAGAAAAAGGAAGTCTTTTAAAATCCTACACAAAATGAAACAGAAAAATAACCTTAGAGTGCACTGTACTTGACACAAACTTAATAGAAAAGCTGAGCAGGTGAAACTACTATCATAGTCTACAAAAAGCACAGAGAGAGAATTTTGTTCTCCACACGCAGGATGTGGCAGTCCTGTTTGTTCTTCTGTGTCAGCTTCAGCTAATTCCAAATTTAGTATGTTCCCATGTCCATGATCTTGTTAAGTCTTCCCTAGAGCCCAGCATTTTATCTTCCTTTGTAGCTGTACACTGCTGATCTCTGCGCCTTCTGGATAATGGTCTGCTATGCAGTATATGTCTGTTGCTTCAAAGATGTAGCGCATCCATTTAGTCTCCCTACTGCCTCTTTTGCCTTCCTTGGAGAGTCTGACTCACAGAGTGCATTTTCATCTCTTGTTGATCTTCTGTACTTCTACTGCTTTATCAATAGTTCTAGCTAAGCCTTTTCCTCCATTTAATTTTGTTGCAACTCTTTGTAGTTGTGCTTTGGTTTGAAACATTCTCTTGCAGGTATCCGACTGCACATCTGAAATATCTCGTCCTACTTTTTAGCTCCTTTTTTTAGACTATGATTGTTATTTGTTGCAATATTACATTTTGGATTTTACCTGTCAGAGCCAATAGGGCCCTCCTTAACGCTCTTTATCCCTGCCTGCCTCCTTGGGGCCTCCCCACCCTGCCCAGTGCCAGACCCCCATTTCAGCCTAGCCCAGCACTGTCAGTCCATGACCCAGCAACACTATAGCGGTGCAGCCTCCAGTCTTGCCATGATCCTCGTCCTGCYTTGGCCCAGCCTCATTCTGTCCTCACAGCCCTGTCAAGCCATCAAGGGGCTGTGTCTGATCCTGGTTGGCCTCACCAGGCCTGATTTGTCCCTTGACCTGTGGGATGACTCCCCAGCTTGGCCTTGGCCTGGCCCTGTCCCTGTGGACCTGCCTGGTGATCACTGGATGCATTTTAACTTTGGGCTGTGGATTGACTTCCCAGCTTGACCTTGGACCTGCCTCATTGTCATGATACTGCCTTATTCTCTGGATCCTTGCTTGGATCTTGCTACTGTCCTGCTCCTTTCCCTTGGGTACTATGGGACTGGGCCGTGGCTGCTGAGGCCCCTGTCCTGCCAGCTGTTTTGTCTCCCTCAGCTCCCATCCCTTAGGGAGCAGCTGGCCCTCACTGCTCTCTGATGGGACCTTCTAGGTACATGTATTTGTGGTTGTTTTATGATATACTTAACATGCTTCTGGCATACTTGATATACTACTTTACCTCTCTAGAAGTTAAGTAATGAGATATTAGAAAAAAGAGAGCATTCTAGTTTTCCTGTTTCATGCTCTATTTTTATTGCTTCTGCAATGATAGCTGTATTGTGTGAGAAGCCTGAAACTTTGAGAGAGTTAGGAAGTACTGGGAGAGTTCACAGCGACAGGAATTGATGTACAATGAAGATTAAAGATTGGGGATACATTCCTAGTACTGGCACTTTCCAATGCGTAAGGGATAGATTTTCATTCCTAATCACTTGTGTGTGTGTGTGTGTGTGTATTTCTATGGGGGGAACAGAATAAACCAGGTGAGAAATGTTCTATTTAGTTCTACTGCCCACCTGACAGATCACTTAAGTGCCAGTGGCAGCTTTGAAACCTCTATAGTCAATGTGATGGTTGAGCTAATGGAATAACTGATGACACAGAGCTTGATCTAATCCTGGGAAAAATGAGGTGCATTACCAGAAAATAATACAGAAATGTGCTGACAAAAGGAAGGGCAAGACTGAGACACTGGCTCTGTGCAGTCCCTGGAGAAAAAGAAAATGTTCTGTAGTGACTGCAGTTTCTTCCACTGTTGTTTTTTTCTACCTTTTCAAACTCTGGCTCTACTCAGCCTTTCCTTTATTTTCTCAGTGCTGTTTCTCGTTGGTTCTTGTATCCTTGTATGCTTATGCTTTTGATCCAGCTAGCTTCGTTGTCCAACCAGTAGGTTTCTCCCTCAGAACTGCTGTCCGTTTCCCCTTTCACTATATCTCCTTTCTCATCCGGTGTGAGCTTCTCATCCAGTTAGCTCATTTTTCTTCACCTCTTCCCAGTATTCAAACATATTTCATTCCCACCTTTCTCCCCTTTTTGGTTCCGTGTACTTTGTCCAGTATCTTTTTTCCTTTCTCTTTCTTTCTTTTTTTTTTTTTTTCCAATCTCTTGCATAGCTTTCCTGATATTTTTTCCTCGTACATTGTATCTGTTCTCCACTGTTCTACTCCTTCCCTGTAGTTCCATAGCAATGGGTTCTAGGTATGTCCTGGGTATAACATTAGTTTCTTCTGAAATTAGTTGTTTGATGAAACAGGGTTTTAAGTAAAATTTGTGGATGGTGTCAAATCAGCAAAGGTTGTAAATATTCTGGAAAATAAGGTGAGGATTCATAATGATTCTGACAGATTATATGAATGTTTTGAAATAAAGAATGGGTTCAGAACGTTTAAATGCTAATTACTGCATGCAAAAAAGAAAACAAAACAAATGAACAACATGAAATGGAGATAACTGACTAAGCAATCCTACTCAGAAAAAGGATCTGAAGAAATTAATCAACCAAGTGATGCTTTTGTGAAAAGATCCGTTTTGTTAAYGTGAATGCCACATGCAAAACAAAGGATATAATAGTTCTAGTTGTCTGCGCTTGTTGGGGCTAACTGCAGGTGTTTAAGGACAAGTTCTGTAATTGTTTCTTCAGTGGATTACAGCAACTAAACGAGGAAGTAAAGTAACTATCAGCAAAKAAGGCTGGTAGAAGAACTGTAAAACTAGTTAAAAGTGGGAGAAGTTCAGGGTACTAATACAGTGAATGAAATATGCAAAAATTATTTTACTTTATAAATCCTCACACATATATTCTAAACTTCGAGAAACAACGTATTTGTTGGTGAGACTGGATGTCCATAGTGTTCAAAACTGATGGTGAGAATCTTTGTTTAGAAATACTGAGTAAAGAAAATTAGTGTATGAACTACATATGCAGTGCTGAAAACTTATTTTCAGTGTTTCAAGAATTGCTGTTGAACACAAGTCTAAGCTGAGATGTGAATATTATTTCCTTTGGAGAACGGTCTGATTTCAGTGGCATCAGTTTTTCTTCAAAAATATCGATGCTGAAATTTTTTCTAATTTGCTGGAGACTTCATCTGTTGAGGCTGAATAGAGTATAATGCATCAGTGACAGGGAGAAAATTATTGGTGTCTAAGTCTTCTGCTTGGATTTTCGTTTTGAATTTTAGAACTAATTAAAATACAATTAGCTTAGAGTTACATGTCATAAAGGTGCACATTCTTTTTTTCCCAGAATTGCATCGGATATGACATTCAAAATGCAGACACTTAATCACCGTTGGCTTAATGACAGAGCTGCTTCTTGCCACTTCTGGCTACATTGGCAGGATATAGGAACTATGGTCTGACTCTGAAATTTTTAGCAACTGGCTTTAATTATGCTACAATACCATAGTTTCTCTGTTACAGAGAAGCATACGTGTTCATCTTTTGTGCAATGAGTCCAGCTGGATTCAGAATGCTTTTCCATGACTAATGTTCTCTTTAGCATGGAAATGTTTCTCATTACAACTTTATCCCTCTCTGAAGCATTTCTTTCTTCTGATGCCAAGTTAATTAAATATTTTAAAAATGCTTTTGTGTTACTCAATATTTTGGGGGAAAAACAATTTAGACTGAATGTAATCCTGGAAGAGATAGGAGAGAATGATAGAGTAAAGAGTATGAAGTGTAAGACTGAGTGTGGTGAGTACGTGTACCAATTTGAAAGACTAGAAAATAAAACAGAGAAAATGATTTAATCAACAATAACATTTATGTACTTGATTATCTTATAAAAATACTTTCTTAATGCAGCATATTACCTTGATTTGTTCTTTTGTACCTAACTGGATTCCTTTTATTGGAAAAATTTTCCATCTTTCTACTATAGGAGTAGATTACAGTTAAGTTTAAAACTAAGGAGTTACTCTAAAGGATTATGAAGAAACCCTAATGTTTTCATTAATGATTTGTCATATACTCTGTGCCTCCATTTTTCCACAACAGATGACTCTGACAGGTATTTCTACCTCAAGGCATGGTTAAAAGCATGCTAACAAGCAGATCAGCCTGTTTTGTAGCTTAAGAAGATTAGAAGGCACCGCTATGCTTCATTAGGTGTGCTTTGGTTTTGTTTATTTTTAGACCTTTGAAGAAAAAGGAGTGCAGCACATAGCCAGTATCTGAAATAACTAGCATGATTTACATTTATCTAATTGTCATTGCAACTATGGCTGTTCTAAGTACCTCATCTTCCCTTGTGTAACGTAGCTAATATTTTTATTTTTTGCTTCATCTCTAAGATTTTTAGACTCCAGTTAAAGTCCTATTACCTGCACCTGCTATATTTCCTGCTTCAATTCCTGCACCTGCTTCAGTTATATAATTGAAACAAAATGTTTTGAAGCATTTAAAACTGACAATAAAATGTTTTTCATGCAGTAGTATTTCCTACATTTATTTAATGCAGATATTTTGAGAAAAATATTAGAGAACGGGTACAATTTTCAGTTGAATATTAAATTGCAAAGGTTGTTTCTCTTCCCAGTCAGACACACTATATGAACTTCTTTTCTAAGTGGTTTAAGATTGCTTGATCTGCTTCTGAAAATAAGAATGAATAGGTTATGTTTGATTAAATGGCTGTTCCTGCTCCTTTAGGTTACATTGACTGACATTTTTTTTCTATACCATTATTTGGATTACTTGGATTCTTATAGGATCCTTGATTTGCAAGAGCAAACCCTGTTTTTTTCCCAGCTATCCATAACTACAGTTTTCCCAATATTTGTCATTCTGAATGATCTAAATTACATTCTGTTAATGCATGTAGCAGTACTACATTGAACCTTCAGTATACTCAGCACTGATACGGATTTCAAACTCTGATCCAAAACTACTGGAGAATGAGAATTTGTAGCCCAAATATTTAATAATGATTGTTTACTGACTCATTCTACTGACTCATACTAACTCTTCAACTTAGAGAAGGGTTTTTTCCTCATTCACCATGGAGTCCAGTAAACAAAGTGTTTGTTAGTTTATTTATTTATTTTTAAATCTGAGTCTGATTCTTCCTTTCCCTCCTGAGAGTTGTCAGCAATGGCCTAGTTCTGATTGCAGTATGGTGAATAGGAGTAAGGTTTGGAGCCCTTCATTCTGCTTCCCCAGCTCTCTGCAATTTTGTTGTAACAGAACTTAAGCATCAAAGATTTAGCTATGGAGTTTTTATAATTTCTGTTACCGTGTGAAGAGAGAGAATTTTTTTATTGAAGTGACTCCTTCCTTAAGTTTATCTATTGTATTAAAAGTACATAATGAAAATTATTCATTTGCTAAATATGAAATTGACCTATTATTCTAATTATTTCTATGTTTTTCTTACAGAATACATGAACATTTYGGGGGGGTTGAAACAATATAAAGTCATATATTTAATTTCTGCCCATTTCTCCTTCTGTCAGGAATCCCTGGCTTATGCAAATAGAAAAATAGAAGCAGTTCCAGGTGAGAGAGTTCTGCGATACAATAAGGAGCACCGTGATCAGCAAAACCGCCTGAAAGAAATAGACCATCAGCTGAAATCTCTGGAAGAAGATCTCGTAAGTCTCTCTCTTTTTTCTTTCTTTARTTTTTCTCTCTTCTCAGTTTATGAACTTCAGAATGTATCATTCTGTATTTTTTTTACAGTAAGATCAAATTTTGCAAACTTTCATATATCCTGAAGGAATTTATGAAATATAAAGGAGGATGTTTCAAAGAAAAAAATTCCCATATTCTGGGAAACATGTATTTTTCAGTTCTACTGCATGTTACCCATTAACATAGTATCTTTCAAAGTTAAAGAAACTACTCTCCTCTCTTTACATCCCCTCCTCCGAGGAGGGGTAACATATAGAAATAATCGTGTAAATATATCTTTAGTTATTTTGGCCCTAAGCCATTTATTATGGATTGTGTGATTCAGTGATCACTAAAGGACCAGATCTGGTGGTAATATGATGTGCACTGAGACTTGTTGTGTGATTTAATTTTGCTAAATGAATTCAATATTTTTCTGTAAGTTATCTTTCATAGAATAAACTACATCGCGTCTCATCCTCATTATTGGCTTGAGTTAAAGTGTTTAGGGAAAGCAATTTAAAGTTGAAGGGGGTCTTGTTGTTAATCSAGTAGACAGTGACTGTATTTACTCCCAAATCATGACAAGCCTAAAGTTGCAGAGTTGTGTCTTTGAATTACTGATCTCTTCTTCAGTGGATGTAATGTAATGCATTGTTCTGATGTTACAATTAATAAACAGAACTAAAAGAAGTAGTTGCAGGGAAACCTCAAGGACTTGATTTTTTTTTAAATACTTTTTTAATATATACATTAAAAAATGTAATATTTCATCTGTGCAGAAAGAGCTAGAAAAGCAGCCAATATGGAAGGGAATTAGGAACAAAATACATAAAACATTCAAAACAGATGAATTAAAAAGAGGATTCTTAAGATGCTATAGTTCTGATATGGATTAGAAGCAAATGTTGGTATTTGTTATTATATTGGTTCCTGTGTAGATCATCTTAAGAGAACAGGAAGAAAACCTTTTTCTCTGTCCTACTCTTTCTTTAAATGACTGCTTGTACAAAAGTTTGAAGATTTGCCTTGCTCAGGTGGAATGAAACTGCTGAAGGCTTGAAAGAAGAAGGCCTTACTGAGCTGCTGCTAGTGGTCAAAAACTAAATGTATATTTTTTTAAAGTTTGGACATACTGTTCAGAATTACATTTTTACTTTTGAGATGAGAAGGCTTTTTTTCCCCCAAGAGTGTGCTATGTGGGGAGGGGGAGGGCAAACAAGTAAAACAGTGCATAAGAAACTGAAGTGAGATGAAAACTGGCTTGGGCATTTTGATGAGAGGGAGCTGAATGTTTTAATAGAAATTCTAAATATTTTTCCACATTAGCGAGAAGCTTCAATGTAGTTAATTGACTAAGAACTATGAAAGCAAAGAAGGTGATTGGGAATAGTGAGCATGAATTTATCAAGTCGTGCCCTTGATCAGTCTTACTGCTTTCTACAGTGAGATGACTAGATTTAGTAGACATGATTGAGGGCGGGGCTCAGTAGAAGGCTTACCTTCAGCAGTAATCAGAATTGGGATACATACTGTTCCGGTTAACTTTTTATAGCCCTTAAATAGGGATCTCCAGTGCAAATCAAAAGCTTTGTGTTTCAGAGAGCAGCACAGCCACAGGGGTATAGTCTGTTACTGACAGTGTAGCTGGAGTTGCAAAAGCTACAGCTACTGTCTACTTACGCAAGGGTCTTGGCAGAGTTTATGCTGACAGTGCTGCAACTGAACAGCYGCTATGATTAGACTTCTAGCAGGATTAAGGCTAGCCTGGGTGCAGCTACGTGCAGTCCAGTCTTTTGGATTGAAAAAAAATGTGGCTAACTGACACACGTTCTTCCTGGTATCAGTTAATTTTGCGTGCTTATGGAGTATGGGAAMAAGAGTATGGACAGGGAGGCAGTGATGACTGCTCACTCATGTGTGCATGTAAGACAGCATATTTAGCTCTTCATCTGTTTACAGTATCAAAACAATAGTAGAACTTCATTTCAATACATTKTTTTACTATATTATTACTAGAGTCAGAAGATGGAAGACAAAACAGCGATTCTGTGGGACTTCAGTATATGGAATAGGTTAATGGGTAAACAGATAAAAATAAATCTGTGTATTGTTATCTTTTCCCAGTCATTGACCTTGTATCACTTTTTGTCACTACTGGCCTTGTTAATGAGGCAAACACAATCTGAGGAAGTGCGTCTGGGAGTTGCCTGCTAGTCTACAACAGTCCTGGGAAATGCAGTGGGCTGCTGATTCATTCAAATGTTTTGAATGTAAATGAGTCAGTTCCAGGGCTTGATCAGGTTGTAACAGTATTGTTTGGTATCACGCTGTGTGCAGACTCTTGCAACATACCAGACATTTTTTTGTGGCTGATTTGTGTGTGTTTAGAGCTCTACATGGATAGCCTGCAGTATTTATTTACAGTTTTTATAGATGATGCCAAGGTTCCAATGCATAACTCGTGGCCAGGCTAGCTTCACAGCATCCTATGCAAAGTGCATAAGGACATTTACCTGGTAAGACTGCTTCCACAGGTACGTACTGTTCCTTCTCATTGGTTGCTGCTCTGTAACATAACCATGAGATTTTAGCATATGTGTATGAGGCATCTTGTATTTAGGCTTCTGCAAGAAACTTGTGTTGCCTGAGAAAATAAAGAGTCCAGCTATGAATAAAAGTAGGATTTTCCATCTAATAATAAAAKATATAGAAGATGCACACTTTTGGAGGAGTGAAAGAACAACCTCTAGAAAATACCACTTTTTTAGTTCCGTATAATTGATACCTTCTAATTACAGATCTCTGGAAAATATAGTTATTACTAGAGAAGTTGAGAAATCTGCTAGAGAAGATTGGACAAAATAGCATGGTATCCTCTGATACATGCAACAAATTATCGTTGGCTAATTTTTTTTGTTATTTCGTACTGAAGTGTATGCATCCGATCTATGTAAGTTAGAAATTTTTATTCTCAGGATCAGAATCTCTAAAAATACAGACGCTTCTACATGGCATGGATTGATGCCTCATTTCTATACCAAAGTAAAAGTTTGGCCATCAACTGTGTTAGCAGCAAAACTGCACTTTGCCAGAAACTGAGATGAAAAGCTAAACTTGAAAAGCTTGGCAGAGAGGTGGAGTATGTAGGTGGCATGTTTCCAAAACAATTTCATTATTTCAGGAAATACTGTTTGTGATTCAATAGGTGGCACTCTTCACTGTATGTCAGTAAAAGAATGCCTAGGAATGGTTCTAGGGATATTCAACTGGTGAAAATATTGCCATTTTTGTGGTATAAAATATCAGTTGTGACAGATTTCCMCTCACTTCTGACAGACTCCAGGTCTATAACTTGTAATGTCCAGTTATTTTTCTAACTCAGCTAGTTAAATTGTTCAAATTCATGTTGCGTTTAAATTTCTCCTTTACGGTTTCCTGAGCCACTGTAATTTGTTGTGTATACATTGGGAATAAATTCTCTGCTCTGAGYAGAGGAGGTGATTTTTCAGTAATTAAGAAAGTTATTTCTGTCTGAATGCATARTTATACTGTTCTTTATAATTTTAAAATATTGCGTTTTTCACATCTAATGGCTGAGATGATTTTTTAAAAAAATATATAAAGAAAACCCCGAGAGAAAATATTTTATTTCCTAAGTAGAAATGAAGGATAGCTTAACTAGGAAGAGTTTAGCTCTGCATGTTAAATAACTGGAAGTAAGTATAAGAGTAACTTTACTAAATTTTGTTTTTGTATGGAGAGAATGTTGTATTTCTTCCACTACTATAAAATGAAGGAATAATCCAAATGGATTCATGCAGCAGTAGTTTCATTCACCTTTCTCTGCCTCTTCCTCCATGGAGGAGGAATGCATTCCTAAGATTTCTGAAGTCCGTTGTCTGTTAGGTGCTGGTTTCTGAAATGGTAACAACATCTGTGGGTCGCGCCGCTACACCTTACCTCGTGTGTGCGGTGGGGCTTGGTTTCAGCTGGGCCTGTGACTGACCACACGGAACAAGGCTGGAWGGCAGACTTTAATGTACTTTACAATCTTACTATAAAAATCAGAATATCTGCTCAAGTATTATGCTTGAAGTAATGAAACTGAGAGCTTTGCAACTTGAGTTCAAGTTATATTAAAAAAAAAAAAAGAAAGAAAGGTCCTCAGTGAATTCATATACCAAAGAATGTATTGTATGCATTGTTGAAATGCATTGTGAAATTTCAATCCAACTGAAATGTATCTGGGCTGTGGTTTCTAGGYCTTGTTGAATTTCTTTTAGGTTTTAGTCTGACCTTAGTTCACTTGTTCTCATTTGAAACCATGGCTGACTCTCTCCACATTCTTTCATCTTTCAGTTTCCTGGAAACCATTGAGCTTATCTTTGTTTGGTGAATTGCATTGTTAACCACTGCTTCAGAGAGAGAAACAAATGTTCAGCTGCCAAGTGCGTGTTGCTGAGCATTAAGGAAAAGAATTCTATATGGAAAGAATAAAAAATGTAGTTATTTTGTAATTTTTAACTAGTTGGCATTAATCCAGTAGAATGTTGGGTGATGTGCAGGTTTCTTCATGAATGATAGTGGATTTAAAAGCATACCCAAGCAAGCTATTAGGTAAGATAGTTTCACCTTTACTGACTATATGAACGTTTGGAGACTGATTCCGTGCTGCCAAAATCTAGACACAGATGCTTGTGTGGGTGTTTTTGTTAAATATGTAAACTCAAATCAGTTTCAAATCTATTCTGTGTGTATGTATATGTATATAGCAACCTCTTATCATGACTGAGATAAGGATATATACTTTCACAAGTATATCTGATTCAGTGGCCAAACGCAATATATAATTGTTAATTATTCAAGTCTTTTAGATATCATGTGGTATGAAAGTTATATTTTCTGTTAACTGAATTCTGAGCTTTGCAGGAAAGTGAGCTATTTGGTGTAGGTGGTGCAGAATGTACATATAAAAGCTAGTAAATACACCAGTGCTGTCAGGAAGTGTTACCTGGAGAAGCTCACTCCAAATGATAGAGTTCTTTTTCTTCCTGATGCAGAGTGCATGCCTCTGTGAGGGAGAAAATCACAGGATTAAATTAATTTTTATGGTTTAGYGCTGGAGAAAGTCTTGCATGCCATTTTCTGCCTTACCCTGGATCAGGATGATGGGGCCAGGGGTGATTTGGTGGTATACATGACTTTATGCCAGTTTTTTCCTGGCTCGAGTGGATCGAATGCAATGCATCTGATCCTGCCTGTACTAGGCAAATTCTTCAGAATCGAGAAGTAGGTCTTCATAGACAAATTCTAGATGAAGTGAACAATTTGTTCCTGATTTGTACTATAATTCCTTTCTTCCCTCGTAAAGGGAAAAAGAGGACGGAGTGAAGTCCTTTCATATATTTGCAAAGTAATTTGCCTGAAATAAGACGATCTTGTAGTATGATTTTTCTATTGAAATATTCTTGCAGTTATTCGTTGCTAAAACCTTTGAACACAAGAACATAACCATACCTTTCCTTTGGACTCCTTTTTGGTAGTCCTTCTGGGTTCTTCCTGTAAGTTGTGGAGTAACATCATAAATGGCAAACATCTTTATTTCAGTTCACACAATAATACCATGTAATACATGTTTATGTATATGTGTTTATCTCGAAGTAATTTTTTTTTGCTAAAATGATTTCATATTAGAGATTTCATTGCACCAACTTAAGGTGGAAAGCACAACATATTTCTAAATGAAGTTTAGAGACATACCACTTCCTGTGTTTAGTTTTTTCTTCAGAAATTATTTATGAAATACTAAAGCTGCTTAACCAGGTGTCAAACAGGTCATGTTTATTAAAGTTTTACAGAATCTATTCACAATGATATTTGCACAAATCAGCTACAGAATGAGGTGGTAGTTTTTCCATCTGAGTGGAAAACCAAATATTCTTTGGGTACCTGATAACTACACATGTGAAGACAGCAGTAAGAGAAAACTTTCACAAATAATACACAGTACAAAACATTGATTAAAAAGTAAATATTTTGCTCCTATGATTGAAATAATTTTTGTATGTATTGGTAGCTTTTTCAGAGTGCTATTTGACAAACTACTAGAATTACTTATAACAGATCATTTGAAAACAACAAACAATGTAAGACATTGCACTAAGACTTTAATTTAAAAAAATTRAATATTAAATATTTATATTAAATTTTAAGTTAAAGTCTTGATGCTGTTTCTGTTTAATATGGAAAATTATTATTAAAATTTTTGTCTCAATGCTAGAGCAAGTTAAATGGAATTACATCCATACTATGGTAAGTAATGTCAACCTGCATCAAAGTTTCTCATATTTCATAAATATTGTTTGTGCATTGATCCAATGAAAAGTCATTTTTGGAATTTGATACTTACAGTGAGACCTATTTCAAAATAATGAGTTTCTAGATGAAAATGATCAAATTCTCCGTGAAAATAATGTCCTGATTAGTCTTCTCCCAAAATACAGAACGTTACCAGTTCTACTAAGGAAGACCGTAGAAAACTGAGGAGCAGCTGTCTTTGGTATTTTTCCCAGCTACTAGTGAGCAGAAGAAGTCTTTTGTCTATTTTAATCCTCTCACTACTATATTTATTCTCAGATCTCTTGTGCTATGATCTCATTTTCTTCTGCAGACTTAAACTTTTTCTCAGATTTTTGTCCCATATGTTATGGTGTTGGCCATCTTAAAATTACAATCTGCCTTTGCTGTCTCATCCATCTGTAAGCTCATTATAGTCTTATTTGTAGTCATTGTCCAAAGTCTCCTTCAGTTTAATGTCTCTAACCTGATTTAAGTTTAATTGTAACTACGTTACTTTCCTTAATTGTCTTGTGAATGGTATTTGACACTATGAAATAGATTCTTATTGGAGTCTTGTTCCTTCTTTGCAACAACTTCTTTCTTAGGCAATGACAGAATTCATGAAACTAATTTTCATACATCATCTTATATTATGCCTTCCTTGACAAATATGATACATCAATGATCCTGTGTTTGCTTATTACTTTTAATCGTGTCATCCTTTTATTTGCCCTCCCTCCTTCATATCTAAAGCAAGTTATGTATATCCACTTGCAAGGCCCTCCAGCCTCTTCCTAAGTCCTCTTCCTCCCAGCCTGTCATCTCTAATTTATGGTTAAGATAAATTAATGTCCTCAAAGCAAGATAGTAGCTTTACTCATCCRGTTGTATTTTAAAACCATCATGCGTTGTTGCACAGCCCTCATGCCAAAGGCCCTTCAAAACACTTTTCAGTGAAATGGTGAGGATCGTATTCCTGATTTGAGACAGTCAAGTGTATCGATCAGTATTGTTTCAGAGTTTTCCTGATACTGGTCTACCCGTATGTATGCAGCCGTTACATGCATACGCTTACAGATTTGTTTGGGATCTTATCTTCTTTCTGTTTCAACATCCAGGACCGCAGTTCCCAAGACTATGGCAATGGTTTCCAGCTGTGATGTTATTAAAATAATAATTAATAATTTGCCTAGTTAGTACAAGTGTCCGCGGCAGATGATTTTCGTCATTGAACTGTCCTGATTATGGTCCTGATCTTTTGATTAGTAGCATATAGATGCATCCTTCCATTTTGGGATTGAGAGCTGTCAAATAGAGTCTGATAGAGTCTACAGTATGTGCCAAGATAGCAATTCAGTGGCTGTAAATTTTTTATCGTTTATATGCCTGTCTACACGTCTCCATGTGCAAACTGTGTGGCAGGGCTTCTGATCTTTTCTTGAGACGCTTCAACATGTTGGGCTAAGATGTCTTAACACAGGGTTTAACATGTTAGGCTAAGCAGCTCTAAATACGTGGGATGTAATGTGCAGAGTAGATGTGCAGGGTGCTGATACTTTCATGAACTACATCAAAYTACTCAACAGCCACATCTGGCTCCTGGGCCAAAAACATCTTAGATATCTTAGCAGGATGTTATTTTTTATTAGAAATATTCTTAATATTGATGGTAACACCTCATGTGTTTCAGTTTAAGCTATATAATCTTTATGTGAAAATAGTAGTAAAGAAAAAAAAATTCAGTATGCTTGCTAAGAGTATATAAATGCCATTAAAGCTGTAGATAGGCTGGATACTACAGCCCAATATATTAACTTGAACTGATGGTGTACTGTGATACATTTGATAATCACACAGTYTTATGAAAAGCTTGATTGAAACCTGGAGATATTTTTGATGTATGTTGGCAGCCTATTGGAAGAGGTTCTAGGAATAGCTTCCTGAGCTGACAGCAGCAGTGTATTTAACATGAATGCGATGATTTTCTTTTCAGAAACACTGTAGTCCTACCTGGGCTACAAGTAGTTCTGAGTCAGGGTTGAATGGCTGCATACTTTTCTTTGGGAGAGCTCATCTTCTCTAATGTCCTGTTGTAAAGTAATGCAGAGAGTATACTGTGGTGGAGAGAGATTATGTACAGAACACTGAACAGTCTGTTGATACAAAGAATGCTTAACTCTAAATGTTATGAAAAATTTCACTTTGTGATGTTCATGGGGAAAAAAGATTAAAACTGTTTAACTGTTTATGCAAATATGAAAAATGTAAATCTTTTTTTCCTTTCTGCCTACTTTTTTTTCCATAAGTCAAAGCTTTTCCTCAAAGAGCAGTGGTATCTCTCAGCAGGACATCCTCATTCTAAAGGGAGCGTCTGGCACCTGACCTCTCCTGGAGGTTTAAGTGTAAGAGAAGCTCATTGAAAGTGCGGGAAGCTTCTTGTYGGCAAGGATCCATCTACAGAACATCACATTGCTAAAGCCACCTGTATTATTTTCTTAATTTCGCAGAACCTTTATTGAAGAAACACTTTCCAATGTGTGCCTTTGCAGTAATATTCTATTAAAACAACTGCAAAAATTCTTACCTTATGATAAAATGATCTGTATATAAATAYAGCATAATTTAAAAGCTTTTGACTTTATCATGTAGTTAACAAACCTACTTATGTYGTTGGGAAAGTAATTATGGCAATGTTTCTTTATTGATGGAATTGTACAGAGAATTGCACATAAGTGACCCATTTGTCATTTAAGGTAACTTACTGGGGAAATCAAATACAGTGTTGTATACTATATAGTATAGTATATAGTATAAATATAAATTGACTGGAGTTGTTATTACTAGTATTTATAGGAGCAAAGATTGAAGTTGTTTTCCTCATTACTGCTTTCTAAGTGAAGCAACAAGCAACTGAGGATTTTTAGTGCAATAAAGCAGCAAAAGAACTGTGACCTTTTCATTATAGTGGTCAGAGGGAGGCGGCCTGGGATATTTTTTGTAAGAATTATGTGATTTCAAGTACAGGTGCCATGATGAATTTTGGATACTTTCTTATAAAGATATGCATAGAATAAAGTGAATTCAAGGAATGGCAAAAGCAATTCCTGTATAGAATGAAGAGGATATGGATGGATTTGTAGAGAAAGATGAAAAGTAGTGATTATGCATACATTCATCAAATCTTTATGAATGGTATGCATAGAGTATAATAGATTCAGAGGGTAGGTATGAAGAGTGGAGGGAAATAATACAGAATGGTATCGTGTGACCAGGAACAATGGAATGGGACCGAGTGTCAGGAGAACTTGTGACCATGGGATGTACTATGATATGAAATAATTTGTGACTAGCGRAAGCTCTTTTTATTAGTTTTCATTTACTATTTTTTCAGCTGTAGTTTAGGGAATGGAATAATAATTTTGAAATATTTGGGCATAATTTTAAATTCAGGATAATATACTGAGGTCTAGTAGCTGAGGATCATTTTTAACTTGTAAAGGCAGTGCATAATAAGTGACACAATGAGTTCTTGCAAATGTTAATGTGTAATAAAAAGCATCCTTGTTTGTAAAAAGTAAGGAAAATGAATTTTCAGTGTGTTTGAAATTATGATAACTAATTTATTCTCTGTTTCATTACTAAGCAACTCTTGAGCGTTTAGTTTCTGAAATTGAATTGGCTGCTTGAAATTACTGGTTGTTTTTGAATGGTGCTATCAAATAATCCTAATCCTTGATTGAAGGAGAAGGAAGGGAGATTTGTCCTGCACTAATTTATCTTTTATATAAATTCTGATACGGAAGTGACCTTTTAATTTTTCTTGGTGTTCTTTGTTTTTCCATTACTCATGCTTCTCTGATTTGTTTTTTAAATCTGTATAATAGAATTCTTGTAATTTGTTCATGAACGTTCTGGTGCTAAAGTCAGTAATTTTGGGTGTGATTAAGCAAAACTGTTAAAGCTTAGTATTGGAAGCTGAATTGACAGTATCAATTAGAAAATGAGCTAATATGCAAATTTAGATTGCTTATGTTAATGACATTCTTACTCAAAAATTAACAAAAGGTAAGATAGGCTGAGAAAAGAAAAGTTGCACAGCATAGGAATGAAATTATTTTTTTATGCAGCTGTTTGGTTAAAGGATGTTCATCATAGAAAGAAAAGTCATGTGTGTGTATTACTTGTTTTACTGCCAGGGGTTCACAGCAGCATTTAGCTGCAGAGAAGAGTGAGTGAGCCAGTCTTTTAATTAACCCATGCTTAAGCATCATGCCCTCTTCATTAAATAGATATAACAGGGATAAAAGCCAGTTGTGCCTAACAATTTTCTAGTGCTTTTGTGGTTAGTATATTCCAGTGTTCTGAAGGTCAGCTAGAGCTACCAGACCATAAAATCCAGCCAGTGAGAGATCTGGACCTAAGAGAGCTCAAGGATTTATTAAGTGATGTGAAACTCTATTGTTTTGTGCATGTGTTACATAATTGCTGTCAATGCAAGGCTGTTAAAATTCTCTGTTAGTAATAACACAAATACCGTTTTATAGCTTCAAGAGGAGATAAAAGAAGTTTCTTAGTCAGCACTTCAACAATATCACAGCACATGTYAGTTTTATTATTGTGAGGTCTTCAGTTTTGGCAGATGCTCTCCATTCTGGCTGTGGTATGGTAATTACCATATAAATTAAGCAGTGAAATAAGCTGAGTGCAGCCTTATCCCTTCTGCCTGTAACCAGGTTGCAAGTACTGCAGTGTGAAACAGGCATAATTCAGGCTGATTATATTTAGCAGGCCACATTTTGAAATGCTGGGCCTTTATCTCTATTCAAGTCAATTTAAAAGTAAATTGAAGCTATTTAGTTGCTGTGCAAACAGAAGGATCATTCTTTCTCCACAAGGTACTCTCCATAATAGCATTCCAGGAATTAGTTTAATCCATCCAGGTTTGATTCATAGCCGCTAATTATATTTCAGCATACATTCTAATGCTTCAGATTGTATGTGTCCTTTAATGAGTTGTAACTAGTCCTTAAAWTGGGAGCTTTGCTCTTTCCTTTTATATCGTAACAGGCTTTACTCTGAGATTTTATGGGATTAAAGTACCATAGAAAGTCTAGGATAGTGAGCTGAAATGGGTGATGGATTTATTTTCTTTTGCTGGATGTTTTTTCTTAATTTAGTTAATTCTGAATGCTTGGATAAATTTTTAAACGAGTCCAAATGTGAAGTCCTCAGATGACTGATAACCTAGACATTTTCTTCCAGATGATAAATAATTATATCTGTAAAGAATGGACAAGTGATACTTTTAAAATCTGAAAAATGTTTTGGAAAATAAAAGTGTACAAAATAACTTATGTGACATTTCAAGCCATAATCATAATTAGAACTGGCATTGTATAGCAGAAGTCAAAGCATTTTGAGAAATGGTTATGTTCTGAATATTATAGTGGACACAGCACAATAAATGACATGGCCAGTGTCACTCAATGAGTTGGTGACAAAGCTGATAATGTAACTACAAACTTTTGATTCAGATTCCTCTASTTTTCTATTTGGTGTCATGAAAAGAACTAGAGTAGGCATGAATGTCATCATTATTAAACTACAGTAAATTACATTTTATTTCTCTAAGACTGTTTCCTTTCTAGATAAGATAGGAACCTGCAAAACTTTTAGAATTTCTAATGCTGCTTAGGAGATAACTGTTCTGATCTTCTGACGACGAAGAACGTAAAGGAAGAAATTTTAATATTTGTGCGTATTTTCCTCTTGGGGAATAAGTTATTAAAATTTATTTGAAACTACTAGATTTATAAAAACTTTTTAATACATTCAGACTTCAATAAAATTAGMATTTCTGTCTTCTCAATTTTCAAGGTGCTTTTGGAATAAAACCTTTTCTCTATTTTGGTGATTTCCCTCGCCTCCCCCCCCCAAGAGGAATTGATTTCCTTTAACATTCTTTGCATGGAACAGCAATGTAAAAAGTGAAACAGAATTGAAATCATAGGGCTCTTTTCATCAGGACTGTGTTTGACTRTACAGAAACATACACCAATGTCAGAAGCTGATTCCAACTCTAATTTTGTTGCGCCTACCTCTTTGGTTTCAGGTATTTTTTTGCTAGTTGTATGCTGGCTTTTTTTTTTTGTTTGTTATGATGTGCACTGTTAAATATTTGACTTGCTCATTTTTCTAACCAACAATTTATATGTAGATTCATGCAGCACCTCAGTATCCTTTAGAGACAAAGACGCTACGTAGTAGTTAGCTAGTATTTATGTTAACTGCTGAATATGAGGGTAATCTTTATGTGAGCATATTGAATATACTTTGACATAGGTAATCAAGGAAAACAGGCATCTTCAATATACTAGACAGATGGTAGATGACATTGATTTCTTCAATTTTGGAGAATTTTATCCCATCTTTTCCTTCATTTCTGTAAGTCTTCTGTGAGGAAAGGAAAAAAATTAGGAAACCTTTTAAATAATTATTTTTTGCATGTGTACCTTCCATATATATTATTGCTTTCATTAGGGTTGTTCTGAATTTGCCTTTTCTGAAAGATTAAACTGATTAGGACACCCATAATCCCGCAAAATCGTTAGAGAAGTTGCACGGAAGTATGAGTGGTCACAGAGCTCTGCCTGGACAGAGTCATTTAAGAATTTAATGCTGAAATCGTTACTCAGTTTTGATACTCAAACCTATCAATACATGCTTAATTTAGCAGCCATCCTTGGGATGCCTGGTTTGCTAAGAACTTCATAAAAGTTTTCTTAGTGCTTGACAGAAGTGCTTTGAGAACACAGAATAGATAGAAACAATGAATTGATACTGAGAATATGGGAACGGAAGACCTTGGTTAACCATTAGAGATATATCAGTTTGATGCATTGTTGAACCTGCTTAAACATGCAAATGCATAGAATAAAACAACTCAGAGCTACTAATTATATTATACTGCTTGTTATTTGGATTTTTGCCAAGTAGAAAGTGGTACTGGTGGCTGGGACTCTGGTACAACTTTTTACAATAATTCTCATGCCTGGATTATGTGGAAAACACTCTTATTTCGTTTATCTTTCTCTACTCTCTTTCAGAATATCTGAAGTCATCATTTATATTGTTTCTCTTCATATCTACCAGTGGACAATTGCACTAAGCAAACTGAGCAAGACAAGTACTAGCTCTCAGTGCCTACTTTTAGAAACAGGAGGCTACTACAGGGTTCTGTATTATTCCTCCTATATTCAGGCAGTTTTGGACATGGAGTAATATTGGTTACTTTTATAAATTTTATTGAGCATGCAAATAACAGGAAACAAACTTCGCTGTAAGGACAGCAAATTTTAATGTGCAATTTTAACCTTGATTTATAATTTTTCCTAATCTTGTTTCTAGAACACAGCATGCACTAAACACTTTCTATTTCAGTTTGTTTTTAATCTGCTCCATTTCACCATGTCTCCCACACTACACTTCACCTAACAGTAACTTCCTTGAAGCTATGAGCTGCCAGGTGATGTGCAGTTTGACTAACTGTATAAACAGTAAGGTTAAGTTAAATTAAATAGTGATGATATACAATCTTGATACAGGATACCAGAATTTCATGCAGAAATAAAGTGAACTTACTTGTTAGCAACACTTTTTGTTGAAAGCTTAAGAGAGCTGTGAAGTTGTGTGCTAATTCATATCTATATGTCTTGAAGTCTTATTCTTCACTAAACAAAAAATTATTGCTTTCAGAAAAGCAATGTTCCATACCTAAATGTGACCAAAATCTGTGATGTAGACAAAAGAAAACAATCTGTACCAAGTAGAGATAGGAATGATTTTGAACTATTTAATATGACAAAAATCCTAGTGAAATTTTTAAGAAGGAAGAAGCAGATAAAATATCTTTATTTTAAAATTTAATGGGATTAGCAATTTGTACATATTGCATGTAGTGGCAGTATTAAATGTCCTAGCTTGATGAGATAATATGTTAAGCATTAATAATTTTTTTTGCTACCTTCATTTCATTTAAAGCAGGTATCAAAATAGATAACATTATTTCATAAAGATTTCTGTATGTCTGAAATATTCTTCTTTATGGGAAACAGGATTTCATGTCAGGACATTTTGTTTCATATATTTGTCGTCAGATTTTTTTCTTAAATTCTTAATATACATAGTATATAATTATATAGTATGTATTTATTACATTGAGTTTATCTCTATATATTCTTTATAGAAGGTGGAAAAGCAAAAATAAAGATATTCTGTTTTGTAATAGTATGCTGAAACAGTGTTATAACAGTGCAAAGAATGCTTGAATGTTATTCATTCAATGGGAACTATAAAACAATGTCTTGTATAATTATTCTTTTCCTTTCTAGAACAGATTTTTCACGTATGTATGTAAGAGGATTCATTGACTGCTGAGTCAAAAGACATGCATTTCTTTATCTGCTTTGGAAATCAACTATCTCATGCTCCAGAATTAATTTAAAAAAGTGAATAATTATTAGCTTTATAAGCTTATACAATACTTGTTTTAAAGTATGTAAATGATCCATTGTTTTTTCAGACCGTTTTAGAAAATTTTCATGATTTCAGTTTTCTGTGGCACTTACTAATTCATCCCATACTTGGAGAGTAGTCTGTTCCTTGAAATTAACCCTAGCAATGCCATCAAACACTGTGCTTTAAATTTCTGTTTTAAGAACTATCCAAGCACTAGCTGAATGCTTAAATACTTTGCCCAAACACAAAATGAACTGTCTCTCATTTTCATTGTTTGCCTTTTGTATATTYTCTTAATACAGCATATCTGTGTTGGATTGTAATCAGCAGGTTAAGTGCGGTGTGGTATAGATGATCTCAAGGCTGTTGTAGTTGGACATTTTTATTAGAGTTTGAAAGTTGTAGAGAGGAGATACTATATTTCTAATGATTTTTATTAAAAAACATTGGAATCAAGATTTTCATATTTAGATTTTAGTGTTATGTGTCCCTTTTGTTTTGACTTCAGATCAGTTTGCAAGTTTAATTGATATTCGCTCTTTGACATGACACTCTTTTTTTAATTGGTATTCATGCTTCATTCTAGAGTTCATGAATTCCAGGCCAGTGAATTGAGCAAATTTCATCCAGTGCAGAAAAATAATATATGCAAAATTGAAACCGTCTGTCCGTACCTGTTGTTTTTAT
Organism: Rhea americana; assembly: GCF_003343005.1. Lineage (NCBI taxonomy): Eukaryota > Metazoa > Chordata > Aves > Rheiformes > Rheidae > Rhea > Rhea americana. The sequence goes on along the minus strand of NW_028187023.1, from coordinate 921,701 downwards.
GGTACAGTAAACTAAATTTGGAATGCAGTGATTTTTAACAAGTGGGTCCAGTCAGACTAGCTAAAGATTGTCTGTAGAGGCCATCACAGCATTTCAAGTGCAATATAATTAATCATTAACATAGCTTTGTGAAATGAATGCCCCTTTCAAAAAGTTTTTTTCCATCTACACAGCAACCTATTGTCAGCCACAGCTGAAAATTGTAAGTAGTTTGTCCTTTGAATCAAAACATTCAATTCTTGATTATTTTTTACAAAAACAAAAAGACTCAAAATCACACTTAAAAATTAATATAGACTGAAATTTTAGGAATGTTCTTTGACTCATTCCTGCAAAGCCATCTAGTGTAAAATACTTTAAAGTAATTAGTATGCATATTTCAACTTAGTGAATTAGTATACCAAGGCACAAAAAAATGTAGCCTGCAAATAATTAAACAATAATTAAAAGAATAAACTAGATTTCTTTTAATATCTAGGTCATAATTCTGAAAGTTGAAGTTCTGTGTTTTAATATTTCCTTTTGTCATGAAAGGGAACTTTAAACTGCCCAAACTCTTTTATGCTACCACTTCCTTCACAGAATCCCTATGTGCAGAAAGCAAAGTAGCTTATACAATTACTGTAGTCTGAAGATTTTTCTCTGTAGATGCAAAGGATTAGGCACTGCTGTTAAGTGATCCTTCCCCTCTACTCAGCACTGGTGAGGCCGTACCTGGAGTATTGTATCTGGTTCTGGGCTCTGGAGAGAGGGAGGGAGAGGGGGAGACGGAGGGAGAGGGAGAGAGTTTGTGCCCAGTGACAGGACAAGAGGCAGTGGGCACAAACTGAAATGTGGTAAATTTGGCCCTATTTAAGGTGAAACTTCTTTACTCTGAGGGTTACTGAGCACTGGAGCAGGTTGCCTGGAGAGGCTGTGGAGTCTCCACACTTGGAGATACTCAGAAGCAGATTGCACATGGTCCTGTGCAACCTGCTCTGTGTTGGAGCAGGGGGTTGGACTAGATGATCTCCAGAGATCCCTTCCAAGCTCAACTGTTCTGTGGTTCTGTAAAGATCAGAGAAAGGAATTCCTTGCATAAGATTGTGTAAAATCCATATATTCATTTTTTTCCATTGATATTGAAGTGTTTTCCCTAAATAACCTGGCAGTTAGTATTCTTTTTAAAAGACTACACCTGTTTCATGTACGATATATGTAAGTGCTGTAATCACTGCAAGAAGAGGTCATTACAGAAAATCTTGATGTTACATAGGTAGATGCCTAGTGTCAATAAATGGAGTTCATTTATCTTAATGTAACCCTAGCCCTGCATGTATGTTCAGCTGCTGTCCATGGATGCTAATATTTGTGCTTTGGCATCAGGATACCTGAAAGGTATACAGAAACTTAGTGTTATAGTTTCTTCTTGAAATGTTTAAAGGACCTGCTAAAGTCTAAGGTTCTAAGCGGTAGCTAGTCATAGCTTGTGCTCATTAAGGCTATTTAAAAAGTATTCGACTGACTCTACCAGTTTACCTTCTAGAGCGCTGTCCTCTTGATCATCTTGAACATCTCTTTTTTTTTTTTTTTTTTTTTTTTTTTGGGGGGGGGGGATAGTAACAAGTGTAACTTGGACTTCTCTCGTGAGCTTCTAACAAGCTAACATATAAGTTGTTTAAAATACTTTAAACGTCACAAATATTATATTACAACACAAAGTATCAGATACATAGTTGTGAAGTAAATTGCCCTAATTCATTTGATTTTAAACTGTATATCTATACATCTGACAAAAAGGAGGAGTTGTTTCTGCTTCTATGTGGAGTGGTTTTGCTCTGCAAAAAAATCAGTAGCTTCAAAACCTAAATAAATGCGTGGCAGTGAGGTGGTTGAGGATTGGCCATTACCTGAGGTGATAAGGCCCAAAATATATTCTCAGTTTTTAAAATTTGACCAAAAAATTCTCTGTGATTCTGAATGACTGTTCTTTAATAGTATGGTTTTATTAAAACAGAACGCATACTAACATTATGTCAAAAAGCCTATGTAGTGTTTGAACATTAATAATATTGCAATAGTTTCAAGACCAGTAGAGAAGAAGAACCAGCAATCAAAATACTATGCTTAAACTGAGATGGTGCTATAAGACAGAACACAATGTGTAACATATATCAGCTCTGTATGGAGTCTGTTTTGTATCTTTTCACTTTCCTTTATCAGAGATGCTTGAATTATTGGTTTTGTTGGAGAAAGGGAGCATCAGTCAAAAAAAAATATTAAAAGGATGATGATGCTGAAGAGAGTTAAAAGTAGTTTTCCTCACCAATTGTCATTATCCTTTCATTCTGACAGGTTCATCAGGACCATTCCTATTTAAATAAAGTAATAGGAAATCATGAAGACTGATTAACTGTGGAAGAGATAGTGACGCATATACCATAGAAATTTGTCTTACATTCATGTTTGTGAAGCAGAAGCGGGATATTAAGTTGACTAAGAGTGTCTGAAATGTCAATCGTCCATCTCTATCTTTCAGCATTCTTTCATTAAGTCTGCAGTTTATTGACGTACGTCTGTATGACCCAGTCTTTAGTAGGAATAGGAAACCTTTGCTGCGCGTGGGGTTTCTTAGTATAACAGGTAGACTATGGAGTGAACTTCAGGCGACTGCATTAAAAATCCATAAAGATTTCAAAATGTCGAACTTCAGAGAAATGTTTTTTGAGTTCTCAGTCTTTCACAAGATATATAAGAGTATTTCTAGAAAGACCTTTAGTCCCACTTTCATTTTCAGTTGTTTTCCTTTTCCCAAACAAGTGTAATAACTCTGTTTAAAAGGTCAGTGTGTATACATTGTGGTGTTTCTGTGGTGTAGGTTGTTTTGTAGGTGCTTCTGTGATATACTCACCATAAAGTGCGGAAGTGCAGACTTAATAAAACCAGTGGGATTGTTTGTATCATAAGTATGCGCACATGTTTAAGTGCACAAAGAAACATTTGCTTATTTCATATTTTAAGAGTGTCATTCTCTTTTCACTATTGACATTGAACTTGCAGAGCCTGATGTTGCAGGTYTGTGCCTGTAATAAGATTTCAAGCAGATACTTATGATTAAAGTTTATCCTGTGAGTTTTGAGGGTTGGGCCTGTAATTTGCATGACTATAAATTGCGAGAATAAATGAGAAAGAACATAATGAATTAATTTGGCCTATGCCTAGGAGGAATATTTAAAAAGGAATTTAACAGAAGTAGGTCATTCTGTGATTTTCTGAAGATAGCAAAAACATTTATTTCTTTAAAGAGAAAAATGTAAATGCAGTTTTTCTAGTTTGTGTATAGTTAGTGAAATATTTATCTTGCACGTTTTTCATGACTGAATTCTGAGCTTGCAATTGTTACAATAAATACTTGATAAAAATATTGTTACAGCCCTATCTGTGAAGTTTTAGTTTTGTGGAATTTTTAAAATTATTGTTAGATTATATAGCTTTGAGCACATATGTGTGTATTTGCATATGCATACACATTTAAAACGTCCTGACTAGTCAGACAACAGCTAAATTTTAAAAACACATATCAGTAAGCTGCATAGCACACGAATGCTGTGTGTACAAATAGTGATTTTGCACACATATGACTGCTTGCATATGCAGTTACCACATTTAAGCATAGTAACATGGAGATTTACTTTCACAATAGGAAATGCACATTCTGTATACATAATAAATTAGATGCATAATTCTAACCATGTGAAAAAAGTTTTTTGGACAACCAGATGCTGTGTTACAAGAGAACTTTAGCTCCTTGAGATGGCCATCTCTGAGACAGTGAAAGCAGATAGGTGTTCTCTCTTTTGCTTTCATTTTCATAATCATCTGTCTGTTGAATTCATTCACTTTGTAAATCTGACTTTTTAAAGTTGGTTTTATCTAATTACTAGAGAAGAAATGCTAGTCTCTTTGATAACTTGTACCTGATTTTTCTCCTAAAAAGCTCCATGATTCATGTGCATGAATTTATATAAAGGACAAGAAATTTTTGCTGTAGGTGTGTTATATGGCTGGATGTGGTTTCTTTCTACACTATTTAGATGTACCATTGCTGTTCTACTTTGAGAGCAGCTATCTTGTACTTTTATAGGAAACAGATGGAATGTCTGGAATTCCACTTAGGAAAAGGAATCTGTATCCTGCTGAGTAATAGAAAGACAATGGTCTTTCTTCTTTCCAAACTGCAGACCTAAAATTCAATACTAAAGGCATGCAAAATATTGAAAGTGATTTACTGCAAAGATTTAATATTGTTTCTGAAATTACAAAGCTGTAAGGATTATGTCTGGCTACAGATTTGACCAAGAGATAAAATATATAGGAAAGTACATTTCTAAAAGGAAGAAGTACAAGTCATAAATTTAAATCTTTTAATTGATCATATTATCAATCTTCTTGATTTTTGTGTATTTTAGTGTTGCTGTTTACAAAGATTCATTATATGCTTACCAAGATTAGGTACTTAGAGCAAATAAAATCGTAACACATTGCTGAATGCCTTTTGTTTCTGTTGACATCAGTGGAAACTGGAGATGCTCAGGATCTTATTGAAAAATGTAGATTTATTACATCCTTAAGAAATTTAAGTAAATTATTCTTATGACCTAACTAGCAGGCACTTCTGATGAACCACAAATGCTGGTCCTTTTGTATCACATAATTGTAATATAAATAAGCAGTATTTATAACCTCTTCTTATAAGCTAGACGTATTATCTTAAGGAGAGGACTGTTTATAGGCATTTTTAGGCCAAAAAAAACTCCCAACATCTTTTTCACTGATAGAATATTATTGGTATTATTTCCTAGTTTTCAGTCATCTTTCAGAGGATAAATACGATGGTTAGATAAAGATAATACATTAGGAGAACTTCAACACATTATTCACTGAAGCAGATATGCTGTGGTGAAAACAGTCTGTAGTTAATACCTGCTCATATTTTCAAAGTCATGTGGAATTTGAATTCGGTGACTGCAGTCCCTTATTTTGAAAACCTGAGCAAGTGTGTGTAGGTCTGCATATGTTATTCTTTTTTTTTTTAAAAAAAATATGCTCATTATGATTCTTATGTATTTAACTTTTAAATTTCTTCCTTTATAAAATACTTGATTTTGCATGAGAAGTGATATGACAGGTTTTTCTTACTAACATTAACAGTATTTAACTGAACACCATTATATTAGTGGACATCAGAGTCTGAATTCAAAATCCAATATATAACTTTTGAGTGCTTGGCGGGTTTTTTTTTGTCTCAATTTGTCACTAGTACTAAAGGCCAGACAGACGATTTGAGATTTTGAGTACGGTTCTGAGGCATACCATATAAATACACAGTCCATAAAAACATTTTCTAGATTTTCGGAGAAAATCTTAAGTAGTTTAGTTTTTGGGCAAGCATGGGAATATCTTCTACTTGGAATTTTATATATTTCCCATCTAGGTTTTAAAAATCACAGTGTTAATCTGTTGAGGACATCAAGCAGCTGAAAAAATCCTCTGTCTCAAGGAAATGCAGTTAGCAAACACTTTTTTCAAGTTGGAAGAACTGTCAAATTGTGTGTGGGTAAAGTGCTAGTCCACGATTATAATGCATGCCAGTGCACATTGCCTAGTATTTCTAATATTTGAACACTTAAAACCTCAGATTGTCTTTGGTTATTTGTTTATATTAATCATAATCCTTTCTAATGTGGAAATAGTAGAATTGCAGAGGGCAATACTTAATCTTGCATGAAATATGTTTGATGTCCAGTACTCAAGATGGAAAAAAGAGATGTGTATACTGTTTCAAAGTAAGATTTTGCAGGTTAAAGATTTTTTTAGAGGATTTAAAGCATATAGCTCCTGCTGAAGTCAGTGGAATTTGGGTGCCTAATTTTTTTCTCTTTTATAAGTCTCATTGTATAGAGTTATAATATTTGTTTTCCAATCCTGTTTCTTCTGTCATTGATACCATTGATTTTAATATGACTGACTTACTGAGTCATCCAGATTTCCACATTCAGGTCAGAACATGGGCACTTAACTGATTTCCAGTTTGTCTCCTTTTCATATTTTGATTTACACTCTTTTAATTGCTTCCATAGATTTTGATTTCTTTTAGACCATTTTGGGGGAAGAATTTTATTTATTTTATTTTATTTCTTTATTTAAACCATGAGAACATCACCACGTTAGTAGATCATGCTGAATAAACTCATGTGGTTAAGAGCACCCGCATAGTACTCCTCCTCTGGACTTAAAGAATGAGACTTTCTGAGAGTGTGCTGTCATATTTATACAAAAAATATACACATTTTTTCTCTTGAATAGTTCTCTGTGGCTGAAGGCATACTCTTATTAAATATTTTAGAAGTCCTTTTAGATATGAAATCTCTCAGATGTTTCTTGGATGACTTCCAAACACAAAAGCTGTGCCATATACTATTGACTGATTATTAAATATAACATTATCATGTTAAAAGCTTTGCAGTACTAGACAGAATTAAAGGGGCTATCATATTATTTCTTGTCCTGAGTAGACCATGCTAGTAAAAGAGGCTCTTTTGAAGTGTTCATTTTGGTGTAGATGACACTTGACCATCTGTACTTGGACCAAACGAGCAGGCCAGAATATCTTCCAAGACAGCACCGCCTGCCGCAAAATCGAGAAGTGTGTCAGAATTCTATTTCAAAGATTCAGATTCAGGAGCAAAAGGCTGGAATCTATGTTATGCAAACAGATCCTATGTRCAATGATTTTTAAAAAAATATTGCTCTCTTGAAATTCCTTAGTGGCGCTCAGCTGGATGGTTTTCTTAATTGTCATTGACACTGGAGATCTTTGAATTTCTAAGTGACAACATTTTTGTGGGTGTGGTTAAAATGCGAGGAGAATTAACTGAAGGCTTGAAATCAGTGAGCTATTAATGTTATGATTATGGAATCATTTAATAAAGTATAATAAAGTATAATAGAGATCTTATCTAGTAAAGCATGGTTGTGGTGCATAATGGCTCCAATTCGGATAACTGGTTTTTGTACTAGATTTCTGAGAATAGCAGAATACTTTCATCAATTCCTGAAATTTAAAACCCTCATTTCATGTCAGTCCAAGCACACTGCTTCCCATATTCCTTTAAAGCAGAGCACAAACCCCTGTTTGGTTAAAGCTCCTCTGAGGCTGTGTATATTTATTCCCCTTGCAGTCTGTAAAGCTTTTAAATTCGAGGAGCTTTTCGTTGCCACTGGCGAGACTGGAGGCAGGGGGCAGCGATGAATGGACAGTGCCTGGGGACAATGCGTTGCTGAATTCCACACCACAATGCCTGCCCCGAGGGGATTCTTTTCTTCACGCTGCCGTAAGAATTAAACAGAGCACAGTGGATCACTGACTAATGCCTTAAGAAACATTTAAAAAAATTTCTGAAGTTATTCTTGTGATATCTTTGTCTGTTTCTTTACTATCTAAGTTCAACCTCTTTTTAATCCTTCAACCCCTGTTGTTTCTTACATTATTGCTTTCRGTGCACCACACATTGTTATTTCTGCCCAAGTTCCCTTCAATGAGAATGGCTTGGTCCATTGTTGCTTCTAACATCATATTGTAGGGAAGTATTGTGAATGTGAACTACAGAGAGGGTTTTTTTTATTTGGAGTATTACTGTGATTATTAATATAGCTTTCTTTTTTTTTTTTCCCCCTCTCTTCAGTCTTTGTCAACAAGAATTTGAAATTGGGTATTGAATCTGGTATTGTCCCAAACACTAGCATCTCTAGAATATGTGACTCCAGGGGAGGAAAATTCCTCTAGTGTGACATCAATTAATGGTATTGTGTTGTATAGCAGGCATGAATGGCAGAAATCCAGCTAGTCTGAGGAGGAATGTAGCTTCAGGTTCTTTTGTTGTAATATTCAGAATTGGTTTAATCTGTGCATAAAGTCTTCAGAGAGAATAGGAAACTATTATGTTGATTTTATTTAGTCAAAGTGAAACTATAAGCAGGAAGTGGTATTATTTATGTAGGTGAACTAATTTTTGTGCATACTAATTTTAAAGTCTAGTACTAAAAGGTGCTCTTGTCAAATTTGCAGATGATAGCAAATGAGGGGCAGAGTCAATGCCCTTAAGGGTAGGGCTGTCATCCAGAGAGGCCTTGGCAGGCTGGAGAAATGGGCCGGCAGGAACTGTGTGAAACTCAACAAGGACAAATGCAGTCCTGYGTATTGGAAAAAAGAACTACTGGCAATGGTACAGGCTGGGGAGCAGCTCTGCTGTCAGTCAGATACTCACAGACAAGGTTTGAGATATTCCCCACCTGGAAGATTTAATATTTGATGCCAGATTTACTTATTTGAAGATATTTGATGCTACAAGGCATTTTGATTTAGCAGAGTGAAACAGCAATATATCAAAAACACAGTACAGGTGTAAGTTACACTTAGCAGAATATAGCAACGTACAGTTGAATCACAATATAAACATGATTGTTATTACTGGTTTCTGTAATATGCTCACTATTGCGATGCTGGGGGACCCCAGTCATTGGGAAGAAATATGTGGGTTGAAACCAGCTCAAGCTCATTGCTCTCTTCTTGTTCAGTTTTTATACTCTGTCTTGGGCTGAGCCACCTGCACACACCCATCCATCCACCCCTGTCTCAGTCTCACCAGCTCAGGGAGACAAACTCTTTTGATCAACTCCGAGGAAAACGTTTACACAGCCAGTGGATCCACTCAACTGATACAGCCATTTCTGTAAAATGAAGGCCACCTTATGGTCCCTGTTGTGTGAAGATAAATTCAGCTATCTGAACATAGCTAGCTGAACATATCTGCAACAGCTATGGTCAATCACACCTTAATGGGCATGTGGCCCTTGCCAGTCACCTCTCAGCCTTCTTCTATTTTAGTGATTTATGACAAGTGACATCTGCTGAAAGGGACCTGAGGGGCAAGCTGCAYGTGAGCCAGCAGCATACTCTGACAGCAAAGAAGGCTGACAACATCTGGGGCTKTATTCACAGGAGCAGAGCCAGTAGTTTGAGGAAAGTGATTATCCCCATTTATTCAGCACTTATTAAACTGCATCTAGATCCTGTGTCCAGTTCTGCCCCCTCCTGATTCTGGAAAGACTGCTAAACTGGAGCAAGCTCAGCAGAGGGACAGCAGTGGTTGGAGGCTGAAGCATGTGCCTAGTGAGGAGAGGAGAGGTTATAGCTTGTTCAGCCTCGAGAGGAGAAGGCTTCTAATAGCAGTCTTGCAATACCTTTGAGGAACTACGTGGTGGGAGGACAAAAGACCACCAGCGTAAGTTGAAATCAGATATTCAGACTGAGATATCCCTTGAATAACTAAATATTTGATGTTTGTACTCTGAAATTAGAGTTCATTTCTTTATATCTCTTCATCCATCTGTTTTGAGGTTTGATTTGATGTGAAAATTTTATTAGAAGGTTCACTTATGATACTTATTCTCTGCATATAATTATTTAGTATTTTTTTACAATTTTGTTTTAGTATTTATAAAATAAACTGATAGAATTGTGTACTGCCATTTATGATAGTCTACTTTGCTAATTCAACTTTGGGCAAAATTCCTTCTTTTTGGAGGGCAGGTTTGTATATGATGAAATCTATTGCTGCATTTCAGTATGTTTGTTCGTAGTTCGGAATACTTCACATGTAAATGTTACCTTTCTCTCAGATTTTCTAATTCCTCCTATTTTAAATTGCTACAGCTTAAATTAAGAGAAGATGTTTTTACAAGATGTCAGTCTGACATGGTACTTCATTTTATGTTTTGCAAAGAAAAAGCTTCATGTTTGAATGCTTGCCCACTTATCTCTCAATAAGGAGCTGCTGAGGAATGCTGCAAGGCTGTGCAGATGTTTTTTGTAATGGTAAGAGACTGTACATGTATTTGAAAGTATTGGGTATGCTCTGATTGTAATCTGCTGCTACCTCATCTGATCTTGAATCAAACTTGGTAGTTGAAAGAAATGAAAAGTTGCTGTCAGCTTAGGACATAGCAGAGGTGAAAACATTTCTAGAAATGAAAGCCAAGTTAGATAGGAACGGCTTTTCTTCCTTTACTGTATTCATGTGTTCATCAATACTTGTTGATATACAAAGTTTCAGCCCCCCCCTTCGAGTTTAAAATAATACTTCTAAGCCCTGTGGCCCTCCATTTTGCTTAAGATGAATGATTGGCACTCTTAAATCATTTTTACTGTCTCTTACCACACTGGAAAAAAAMCAAAATTCTTAACCCTTCACAGATGTTAGCACAGTTAAAGCACAGTTGTTTTAACAGAGCATAGCAACAGCTTTGGTACAGGAAATGAGGGCAAATATCTTTTTCAGTGGAAACTATGGAAGGAATTTAAGTAGAATATTACCCAAACTGGAATTTGGTTAAAGTGGTAAAACTAAAACCTGTATGGTTAAGTGCCAAAGGAATTCTCTAGCACAATTAAGACGTTGATTTTGTATCTCATTCCAAAGAAAGCTGGTCATAGTGCAGAGGCTCCATATATCTCTTTAGGACGTTGATCTATTACTTATTCAAAAAGCCAGATGAATTGTGAAGTAAGAGTTAATTAGATCTCTCTTGTCCAAATTCTGAGCTGAATGTAATCCTAGTTATAGCATGCAAGATCACACAGATGGTGAGAGAGCTGTATAACAGGACATGTAATAAGGTATACAATTCAAGATACATTTTTTTTAGCCTGTTAAAAATGTTCAAGATTTTATCTTTTTAAAATTAAGTGTCTAAACAGTTTCTCAAAGGTGTATTTATATTCTGTAAAAATTGTATTTCTTTTCTGCTATGTTTATGTCAAGTGATATTACACATATAAATTTACATGTTGCCTGTGATGATATCCTCAGGTCTATGATGTTTTTACTTAACTTATGTTAGAAGCAAACTTTCCAGTGTAGTTTACTATCATTTCAAACATTCAGTGTTTCCAGCCATTTAAGCATCTCTACTAGTAGGTGATGGTAGTGTCAGGGCAGACAAAGTCAAGGTATGGCTGATGTTTAAAATAAATCTTAAGCCTTCTTGAACATGCCAAAATGGAATATTACTTAAAATATTAATGCTAATATATTCTTCTGTATAGTAGTAGTCCCACATCCCTGAAATCTTACTAATTAGTGAGAGAGTAATCAGAGGAATTAACCAGGTTACAATATATCCATGAGTATATATTCACAGAGCAAAGATTCCAGCTGGTTAGAAAGCTCTGTAGTATCAGCAATAACAGGAGAAACTAGCCACTGCAATTCTGATGTCTTCAGAAGGCAGATTGTATTTCATTTCTGATTAACCACCTGTTGAGATCAAGAGCAGGTATGCTGTCCAGGCAGGATGTAAAGATGAAAAGCCAGTCTTTGAGAAGAAGTCATACCCCACCAAACACTGTGGGGATCTCAGATCTGCATTCCAGAGGGAGCAAAAGGTAGTAGTGGTTGATGATTTCTGCCTGAGAGCAATTAGGAGACTTGCAAGCCTAACATACTTGTCTTGCAGGTGAACTGCTTTTTTTTTTTTTTCTAGGATTCTTAATGTGAGGTACTAAAATGGTGAGAACAGTGCTTGATGAGAGTCATCAGCACAAATGACCCCTACTCTGTACTAATCCATCCAAGTTCGCTGTTTTCAAGAGTACCCTGAATTTTTGCCATGGGATGGTGTTTCACAAACTGTTCATAAAGTAGTGAGGACCATAATGGATACCAGAAGGCCAAAGGAAAACAGAAGTAGCAACCTGGGAACTGGTTTAGAAAGTAGAGTGGATAAGTTTATTCAAAATTGTGGGATGGATTTGCAGGAGGAATAGATAGGTAGGTGGATGTTAGGTAACAGTGTACTATTGCAGGAATTACACTGAATAAATCGCATAATCCTTAAGTCTTAATATATGGTTAAGACTGTGGTACAATTGGCATGGTGAATCAGTAAGAATTTGTATAAATGGAATATTAATATCAAGAGCTATAGCCTCTTCAAGAAGGACAGGCCAAAGAATTGGAAGGAAAAAGTATATGTATTTAAAATTTAGAGGAAGTTAGAGTTATGGAATGCCCTTCTAAAGTTCAAAGGGAAAATAGGATGAGACTGCAGGCCACCAGAGCAGGCAAATAAATGAGTGCAGCAGTTTTTGAGTGATTGGTAGAATAATCTAGAATGTGGTGATAYGAAGAATTTTATTTATCCAGATGTCTATTGAGAAAGAAAAGTTCATCAAGCTTTAGAATATACTGGTGACTTTTTTTGGGGGGGTAATGTCATAGTGCTATTAATTAATGTAGAGGGAGAAAGCAACTTATTGGAAAGTTTCTGTAGATGTAATTTTACATAATAAGGGAAAAAACAGCTGAGGATGAAAGTGAAAGGCTGCTCGATTGAGGTGACAGTGAAATGAAAGGGAAAGCGAAATGGAAACAGTGGTTATCAAGAGGAAAGCTTCAGTAAGCTCCAGGAACCAGTAGGTAAGAGCTCAGGGGAAAAAGGAGTAGAATGAGAGCTCTTTCTTTTTTCTTTTCTTTTTTTTCTTTTTTTTTTTTTTGGGGGGGGAGCTGAGAGAAAAAAAAGAAAAAAATATAAGGCCAGAAGTGAAGATAATCCAAATGCAAGGGAGGGATTGGGACTCTGTTGTTGTTGAATTGAAACACATGCAGAAGGCATATACAAAGGGCTAATGAAGTTGGATTAATAAGAGTGAACATAAAAGAAACCCATGAGTTCAAGAGCTAATTCCAGGAAGGCTGAGGCTCATATGAAGAGAAAGGTRTGTCTGGGATAGCAGGATGTGTTTTAGAGATTCCTTGTAGTAAAAGGAGACATCAGTGAAATGGCCACTATCACGTTTTCTACAGGTGGTACTAACCTTACTGTTTCCAGTATCAGTGGAGTAAGACATCATGCTCTGTCTGTAATAACCAAAAGGTAGATTATGTTAATAAGCTTGATATTTTCAAATTAATCTGGGTTTGATGCACAGCATCAAACTTAAAATACTACCAGAAGAAATCTCCGAAATATTAATGGTTGAAATTAAAGAAGGTTTGGTTACTGAGAAATTGGAAAGGATAATGCTTTTTTTTTGAAAATAAAGAAAAAAGAAAATTAGTCAATTCAACTTAATTTACTAGAAATTGTTTAGAATAAGTAATCAAGCTATTTTTATCCTGAAGAATAACAAGGACACAACAGCAAACATGGACTTTTCAAGAAAAATGTGAAGCCAAAGGACTTTTTCCTATGGAAGAGTAGCAGACAGGCTATTTAGATAGAAAGAATAGGTTCGGGTTGGGTTCAAATCTGGTTATGTAACCTGACTGGAAATACTAATGATTCACTGACAAAATGTCAGTGAAATGTAGCTCCTGAGAGGTTTGTCCTTGGCTCAGTTTTATTCGGAATTATTATTATGTTTCATTAATAATCTTTTTATAATATTTAYTTTTCCCTGGAAATTGAAATGGGCAGTCAGCTTATTAATAATTTTGGTAGCATGAAGTTGAAAGAAATTGTCAATACCTTTTAAAAATGGGGATCATATAGAAATAGCTTAAAAAATTAGGATGTAGTTCAGCAAGGACAAATGTAAGATACTGTGTTTAAAAATAACTGCACAAATACAAAGGGAACAACTGTGTAGGTGGAAAGTTTYTGGGGTTTATAGCAGATTGTGAACTGCATGAGTCRTCATGATGCAAAAATGTRGGACATCATGCTGTGATGTATTAAAAAAAAAAAAAGTAGTAATCCTTCTGCCCTGTGCAGTTTTGTAACTACAGGATTCTAGCTCAGGCCTCACAAGAACTTTATTTAAAAGAAGTGCGGACCATTTGGAGAGAGTGAATTGGATAGCACCAAACAATTTCTAAACCTCTGGATCAGAGATTTAGAAAATGCCTAAATAAAAAYGTAAAGAATTGGGCTGAGTCAGTATGAAAGAGAGAACCCTAGAGGGCTGCGATACCAGTCTTCAGGTACACRCTTCTGCAGAGTGGAAGGGAACAAATAGTTTTCCATAGTGAAAAGAAGAGCAATAGTACTTGATTTGAAGAAAGAAAAATCAGGTTAGATATCAAGAAAAAATAAATAGCTGGTGTTTTTGTGGAACCTTCATCCACTAGAGGCCTTTAAAAGAGGTTAGACAAATTTTCCATCAGAAATGACATGAGGATGGTTAATCCGGTCTGGAAGGCGAGGAACTGGAGTAGGTGATCTCTTGCAGTGTCTTCCAGGAGACCTTTCATGTTCATTCCCCAAATGCTTAATTTGCTAAATGGACAGAAGGAGATGTCGCACCGGTCGGAGCTAGATGCCCTCACAATGTGGGGAACAGCATTAATAAGGACACCGCTATCTTCATAGCRGTTACTTGTTAAAAGACCAGGAGTGCATATGCCAGACAAGACTTATTAGAGGGAAGCTACAGTTTACTTGGGTCGCCAGTACATGTGTACCTGTAAAATGTTGAACACAAATAATTGTACATCTGGAGGCAATCTAGTAACAGCCACCTGGAAGTGCATGTAAAACAACCTCAGGCAGTAAAAACGGAGTTAAGATAAACGTTCTATGACTAAATGAAGATGGATCAGCATGTACTGTGTAGTGTAATTTATCAGAGAGAGTTTTTTCATGGTGTGTTAATAGTTATATAACATTGCCAAGTAAATTATTTCTTTGATGTATTATATCTTTTATTCCATTCCATTGAGTATGGATTTGATTCTTTGAGCAGTCATGAAACCTCAACAAAAGTTTAAAATGCGTTGCAACCCAGGATATGCAGTGTTAACTTAACTTGAGATGTGAAATTGATTTCACAGTATGAATACCTTAATGTTGTATAATGAATCACTTATGAAAAAAAAACTTATTACAGGACAGTATTTCCTGGTTCATTAAACAGAAGGATTGGTCTACTAAGGCCCATTCAGTAACCTTCGTATTGCCAAAATAAACTTACAGGATTTGTAGTCAATAAGACGATCTTTTCATTCTTACATCAATATTAAAAAAAAGGATTTGGAGGAAAAGCAGTAAGGGCAATGTCTTTGAAAAAGTCCATTTAGTAGTAGGAATACTGCTAAATTTCAGGAATAAAATGGGAGGTTTAACATAAGGTTGAGAGGATTAAAATAGTCTTTGAGCTATGCACTTCATTTGCATCTCATGATGGAATAGAGCAAGCATCAATTTGGTTTTACTGTGCAGGTGTCATATGCTTAGATGTTTTACAGAACCTCTGGAGTTTTTCCTAGCTTGCTATCTGGGGCTCACTCTTGGTTACTGAAGAAGAAATATTGTGAACTGGAGGAAGTAACTGCTTTTTTTTGAGTCATCATACACTACAGGATATACTACACTACAGGAATTGGCATGATAACTAGCAAAAAWCCAGTATATGCTTGGCAATTCAGTTCTCCTTAAAACTGTTGGCAGAGGTGGGGAGAAAAGAATTTATTTGAGAGCAATGACCAGCAAGGCTGACAGAAAATCTCTATCATTGTCTKTAGAGGGTTGGAAGATAAGGCAGAAATACAAAATTTCTCTATGGACTGATGCAATAAAGAATGTTTTTTGAACCACTCTCTGCCATCTCTCATTTGGACTGTCTATGCTGCAGTCCAGAAGTATGACTAATTTAATACTAGTACTTAGACTGCAGCAGTGAGACTGCTACTCATAATGGAACTGTAGTTAGAATGGATTTAGCACGGACTGCAAGTGCTGTCTGGCATCCTGAATAGATGCACTTGCATGTGTGTTTGTATTTCAGAGAAAGGAGTTTTGTACTAAAAAAAATTCTTGATAGATATCTGATTCAAATATTATTTGTAGTGTAAAATTACTCAGATAAGCTTCCTTTATTTTTTTCATGTACTTATAATTTACATTAAGATATTCTTTTTTTTTTTTGAAGCTTTGTTTTGCTCTCCATCTTACATAACTCAGTAATTAACTGTTTTTGGGGTTTTCTCTTTTTTTGTAGTAGTAAAGGACATAGTAAGTTTGTTGAGCCCAGAGAAGGATGTAAATGTTTGTGAACCACATTTTGTTAAACTAGTGTAATAATATACCAAGACAGTATGTGCTGTTAAAGGAAAATTAATTAATGAGGTGTTAGATTAAATATGAAATGGAGAGTCTTCCTTGTGCTTCTGGCACAGACAGTTGAAAAAATGCAGCATACAAAGAAAGATTGAAGGAATTCAATAGTGTGGGAAAGTGTAGAAAAGAGAAGATTCAAAGGGATCTAATCACTATCTTCCAATATCTAAAAGGCAGCTATAGAGAAGATGGAGGTACTCTCCTCACATAGATGCCAGAGGCAATAGGCTCAAGGTGCTTCAGGGAAAATTCTGTCTGGATATAAGGAACAAATTCTTCAAGCAGAGAACAATTAAACAGATATAAGGAACAAATTCTTCAAGCAGAGAACAATTAAACACTGGAATATGTTGTCCAGAGAGCTGGTAGAATCTTCGCTGCTGAAAACAGCCAAGGCTTGGTTTAGCAGGGCCCTGGATAACCTAGTCTAAGGCCTTGCTTTCAGCAGAAGACTAGACCAGATGATCTCCAGAGGTCCTTTCTAACCTAGTGTTTTCTGTGATTCTTTAAAAGTAAGAAGCAGTGGAATTAAGCTTGTCCGTGTAAGCTCCCTTTCAATTTCTTATACTTATGTTTTAGTATCAGATAAAAAARGTATTGATTGACTCAGATGGCCATGAGCTTGTTATCTAAACAGTGGAAGAATGCATGTCTGATCATTCATCGCCATCTGAACAGCTCCGTAGCCCCTTCTCTGCCATGTAATCAGTATGTGTTTTTTGCATAATCAGAATGCTGATGTATCCCATGATGTGATCGACATCACAGCAGTTAGGTGATTGGCACTGATCATGGTTCATTCATGCACAAATAGACTGGCAGTGACATGACTGGATATATATGTATAAAATCAGCATTTTAGTTTTGTAACCCAGGAGGATAGATAGACTCTTTGGGAAAGGAGGTCGCAAGAAGCAGATTATGTGAGACAGTTGAGTTCCTTTGTCACATTGGATCTGATCTACAGATTGGATGTGAAGTTTTCAAATATGTCTAGATGGCTTAAAAATTAAAGTCTTGGCAAAACTCATGCACTTGTATGATATGGTTTACAGGATCTACTTTCAGCTGAGGGTAAGATGCAAGTGAAGGATTGCAAGAGAAAGATTTTACTATCTTAAAGCAATAGTGAATGCTGTGAAAATACCCTAGGTAAAATATCATGGGATATATAGGAAGCCTAAAGGTCCTGCATTTTACAGAAAAAATTTCCCTCAAGTTGGGAAATACAAGTAGGTAGATCTAATGCTGCTTTATTAGAATTCCTTTTATACTTACATGTAGGGGGCTGTCAAAAGAGTGAAAGAGCAGAAAGGATGATAGATGAGGGTCAGATTGAAGTGGGCCACACTGTAGTGGTTCTGAAAGATCTTACGGCTGAACAACCCTTTGAATAAGCCAAAATTTTAAAGGCGAAGTAGTGTTTTAAGCTCTTTTGCCCTTTACCCTCATTAAGCTGCGAGTTCCTTGATGCTCTTAAGAAGCTCAGCATAGAATCTCACATCTGGATATTGTCTGTGGCTTTACTGGAGCTCTTTGTAGCTATATTACAAGACAACCAAAATATGTAAGTGCAAGAGGCACATTAATACACTCATAGTATTTTCTGTCATCTGAATTGTTCATACATTTGAATTACAATGTTGTGTTTAGATAGTAGTGTAAAATGTGCGAACTAATTACATTCAGAAAGYTAGCTTTGGCATGCATCTTTGGAATGGTTTTTGGTATGTTTAATAATGCTGACATTTTCATTATAGTTCTGTACTTTTATAGTCTGAGGCGTGTACTGTGCAGTAGGGCCTGTGTGGATAATTTGGCACTTGTACAATATATAGCAGTCAGGATTAAATAACAATAAGGGGTTCAGTGAACTGCACTAACAAATCAGATGTCTCATCAGTGCATATGCAGAGATTAGAAGATGTGTGCTGATGAATAGGCAGTACCCCATTTGCTTATGTTAACTGTCTTTCTTTGTGTGAAGTAAGTGATGAGAAAATGAGTATATAAGTGTATGTTCCTAATTTGTAGGTRATATTGTATTAAGGCAGTAATAATCAAGCAAGTGGAATTAAAGATCCCTTCATTTTTATGAAACATGTCATCTCTTCTGTGTTTAGCTCAATTCATCAATATTTATTCATCTTTCCAGTATTTTATAGTGGTCTCACCATTATATTGTTCTCTAAAAAACGTTTTGTTTTAATGTTCAAATAATGTAACATTTAATCAATTGCAATGTCCTGCTCTTTCTAATGTCTCCTTTCAGAAGAAGTATWTAATGCAATATTGACTTCAGTTTTGACTGTTTTTACTACTTGCCTTTCTCAAACTAAAAATTTCTGCTGTAATCTTGATTTTGCAAGCACTTTATGAAGAAAAACAAAGCACTGCAAAGTGATCTGTAGAAGTGATTTTTTTTTCTCATTTTGAGGATATTACAATTCAGCATAGCTTGCCCATATTAGTATTCTTTCTTCCTAGAATATAATATTTTTTATTCAAGAAATTCAGAGCTGTCTAGCCAAACTTTTTGACTCCCTCATTCTGTTCCGTAAATAGTAGCAACTACATTTTTGAGATAGATAAACTRAAGTACAGTAGACTGCTGAACAGAAAAACTTCAGTAAACAAGCCAAATGTAGAAACTAGACATGCTTTACCCCTTATCAGTACACTATCTTTGTCTTTATTTCATATATAATAGAAATTGTATATAGAAGMTTTAGTAGTAAATAAAATTTAGCAGATTAAACTTCTTTAATTTGCAGCAGCATCAGAATAGTTACAGATGTTTTTAAATTTAGGATCAGCTTCAGTTTGGGCAAAGACAAGAAATTGAGTAAGATAGATCATTAGTTCCCTGATTAGATTAGTTCATAAGACTTTGTCCCAAGATCTGTTGGTGACTTTTACGTGGTTCTCTAACCTCAGACAGGCATGGTTTAATACTTTAGCTATAACCAGATGTAAACTCTGGGAGCAGAACATGATTTTCTTTCTCTTCTTCATTACAGTATACCCCTATAAAGTAAAGTACTCAACCCTAACGGCTGTCCAAAAGCCGAAAGGTTCACCTGCTGGTAGAACGCTCAGCCAGCAACTGCTCACGCCAAGTGTGGGAGAAGAGAAAGCTGTCATGGCATTATACGAGTTATATCAGTGTCCTAGCCAGTGTCCACCGCTGATTTTTTTTTTTCTTTCAAAGAATACTCTCAAAGTTTTCAGCATGATTTTTTTTCGAAGTAATGAGAAAAATATATCTTAAGTTCCTCATTATGTAAATGATTAAAATTCTTTGATCAGTCTGGTTATTATTCCTGGATATTTTTAAAAGATGGATTTTTCCATATGGTTCATTTTCATGAACACATGGGTCTATTTTGTGGTTTTGGGAGATACTGTCATCCAGATTTTCTCTGCATATCTGAAAGTCAAAGGTTGGGGGTGTTTTTATTATGTAATTGACTACCTAGTGCTGCAAAATAGACATTTGTGTTGTACAAATCCACTTCTCTTACTAATTTATTCTTAATATTTTATTGTTTTGTTTTGTTTTCATACTGATATTTCTAGTTTTGTGACTAAGTGAATAAACAATTAGAATTAACTGATCAGGCATGTGGTGTGTGTGTATACATGCATCCTCACAAATTCACTTGCCTCTTCCCCCTCCATATGTGGAGACTTAAAAACATTAATGACAAGGAATCAGTGATTTTCTTTTTTTGAAAGATCCTTGTATTAAGAATATCTACCAAATATAGCCAGGGACATCATGAGAAAAAGGTATGTATAGTGGCTAGCGCAACTCTACTCTCCAGCTGTAGGCAAGTCAGTTAAAGCTGAATCCAGTGAATGTATTTTAACTTCTGAACCTTTTCTACGGTTCAAGGGAAGGATTAGGTGGTTTAGAAAAATATTCAGAGCAGCCAGTTTACTGAGCTGGGAATAGCTTAGGGCTAATAAGAGCACAAAAATCTGCCTGGATTGTCACTATCCCTGGAGTTTAGGTATTTTATGTGGATTCCTGACTGGTGCCTTTGTCGTCTTCAGATCTGAAACCTAGAAACTCTGAAGATAGGTGCATTTAAAGTGTTTTTATTTCAAACAAGTGAGATCTCTTTTACTTGCCCTAAACAACTTATAGCTCAAATATTTGCTTAGCAGTGGGAGAACTAAAATTAGTCATCTTGCTGCTTCAAACTACATCTGTTGTCTTCTAAGAGAAAGCCATCCATCCTCAAAAGGCTCAAGAGTAGATTCAGTGCAGTGCTGTCCTTGACTGCTCTTGAACCTGGGCTCTGGAATGTGTGGAAAGGGAAGCTCTTTGGGGCCGAGCAGAGTAAGCCTTGAAGGTGCAAAACATCATGACCTCGTTCTTAGGGCATCCAGCTCAATCATTTTAGCARTTACCTATAGCTCATGTTGCACCAACCGAGCTGGTATACACAGATCTAATCACRTGTGGTAAAGGCAACATTGCTACACTTTACGCTTTTTGCATAAAGAAAAAAAATGTATCAAATTTAGCAGTGAATGTTCTTAGTTAAAGAAGTTATGACTTTTAAATATTTATCATCGGTCATAAGCTTCTACTGTTTTGTTTCACAAAGTGTAATCTGTTGCTTTCTCAATGTATTTCAATAGGAACTCTATCTAAACTGGTAAAATGAATAAGCAGCTGTCTGCTGAGTGCCTGGAAGATACGCACAAAATACTTGTCTGTGTCACTGCCTACTGATTCAGTAGCTGTGTTTCCATGTAAATGAGAGTAGTGTAGTATTCTGTAAAACCAACAATGTCATCGTTAATTCTCATCAGAAACACAGCTGCGAACTTTGGTTGTTATTTTTACAAAAGCAACTGGGCAAAAAAGTTCCAGTGTGCAGGAAAGTGAGTTCCAAGCAACTGAGGTGCACAGGGCTTTGTGTTTAAGCCACTGACCCTGTAATTTGATCGCACAGACATTTTGTAAATGAATATTTCAGATCTTATGAGTGATGTGTGAACTTTGACTTCATGGGCAAAAGACAGACTCAGTTCCAGTAGTCACCTGTCTCCCAAATGCATAATGAATTCACATAACTTTCTTTTGAAAAACATGAATCTTTCAGTGCTTTCATATTTTTTGCTAGAAAAAATATTAGACTTTTTCCCCCTTTTTTGCAGTGATGTCCCTAATGAAGTCAATGGCATTATTCTGCCTTAAAATGAGTATTAGTTGAATTGTCACAACCTGAATTTAAAAATATCTATTTTAGCTATTCTTGTAGCAATTACATGTTTCAAATCTCAAAGAATTAACTTTTCTATGAGCTATATGCAGCTGTATCGTGTTCCTTTTTGATAATGTTTGTTGTTTTTAGCATTGTTTAAATTTCCCTAAATGTAAAACTTCTTAAAATAAGTGTTTACACAGCTGTTTCAAATTACATTTTATGTATGAGCATGTTTAGCAGCAAATGGGTGAAAAATTGAAACAGTAAAAAATTTCTAACTCACCAAGATAACTTTTAAAATATGAGAGGTTTTTTTCTATTATAAGTTGCTTAGATTTACCAGGCATGGGTTTACCAGTAAAGGAGTGTGCCGAGGGAAGGGAGCCATGCGTACTGCATCATCGCATTATCTATCTGTTGGACAATAGCTTTTCATACTGAAATGAGAATATCTGCAGCTGTAAAGTAAGTAAAGTCCATCTCGTTTATTACGTATAAACAATATATACTCCTGAATCATATGAAAGACMTATGCTTCTGAGTACAGGAACTAGGATAATACAAATAATAGTAGTAAGGAATTGCAGCATTGCTCCAAAGAATATAAAGGAAGTTAGTTTTCCTACCCTGTGTATAAAACTTGTGCTGTTTCTAGTTCAGCAAGGTCATAAAATACACGAGTTTCACTCATRATAATATAGGAGTTTTATCAGTCTGGCAGGAATATTATCATTGGTACTGTTGCACGTTTGCTGTATGTGATAGACAAACCTGAAGGAAAACTGTAAGAGTTTTAATAAGTCAAAACTCGRGTGTGTCTTGATAGCTCAGTCCTCAGGAGGGTGACCTTTGTGGTTAGACAGAAAATGAATAATACTACCATTTTGCATTTCTAATTTTTTTGAGAACAGCTGTCAAACACTAAGTGATATTAATACATAAGCACTTGTTTTATCAGTGTCTTGGCTTTTTTGTTGTTARATGGTAAATGTTAATTTTACAGTAATGCATATTTTAGTATTTCAAGGATAAATTCATGTTCTTGCACTTACAGAAAGGATTTTCTTCCGCACCAAAGCTATAATGTTTACAAACAGGGTTGAAACACCAAATAATTTTTCCCTGGGGCAATGCTGTTCATCACATTCTTCCTAAAGGCTTTTTTTTTTTTTTTTTTTTTTTGTTCTGAATGCAGATAGAAGAGCCAGATGCAGGTATCTCATTTCCAAATATCCTGCCGTTATTTAGAAAAGAAAAGGATTCTTCATTATTCTCTTTCTTTTTTAAAAAATGTATTTTCAGCACTCCACAGAATATGTGCCCACATTGAGAAGCACAGCTGCAATCTGACATTTCCTGCAGAGACTTTGCACTTGCCATGTGGCAGCCAGCTCTGTCAGGCACAAAAAGCCCCCAAATTGGTACCAATTTTTTTCTCTGCCCTCAGGAAGAGAGACTCAGATGTGGCGAAACCACCCACACCCTTGCTCATTTGTCTGTACTCCTGTACAGAGATTTTCTCTAAAAAGCAAAGATAGTTTCACAACTCTTAAAACAGGATTCCTCAGTAAGTGTGAATGCTCACGTTGAGAATTGAAGGGTCAGAAATATTTCATGAGCGGTAAATGGGAATTTGCTTTCTTTCTCTTTTTAAAGGATTTAAGAGTCCTGCCTCTGTGAAATAGGATTCCGTATTTTCAGTTCACATAACTGCAGACGTTACCAACTTTCCTTCGTTTTTCCCACAAGTTTTGTAATTTTCGGTACTGTTAAAGTTCTAGATTTTTGCAGTGCCATAATTTCACAAGAATGTTTTTTTTGTCCTGTTTAGAAAGAGAAACAAAGCAATCCTTTTCTTCAAACTATAGCACTTAAAAGCTCAAGCAAGAAAAATACATAGTTTCAAATGTATTAGACCTAGTATTTTTGGAGAGATGTCCAGACTTACAGTTTTTGTATGACTGCATTTGCCAGTACAGCATAAGCTTTTAAAATTAATCTGATAGGATGAACTTCAACTACAGGGTCATGAAAGCTAAGCCAGTGTGGTACCTTATAGGTTGTGTTATTTTAAAGTAGATGTTGTTACAATTCTGTTACTAAGAAAAGTACTTAGTAAGTACTTAGAAAGAAGGCTACATTTACAAAAAAAACCCAAATTTTTTCCTTAACTCAGATAGTTGAATGTACACTACCTGTCTTACTTCACTACATAACACATCTTTTTTCTTTATCTTGTATTCAATATATAGCAGAATTTCTTCATACGGAACTTCCAGTATTAGGAAAGAATATTTCCATTCTCAGTAATATATCACTGGTCAAGTTTACAGTATATAGACATACATGTTATGTGGAAGAATTCAGTATTCAGGGGTACCTGCTGCTATTGATAAGCAGGGCCGATAAATAAGAATCACTTTAAAAGGTATCCCTGGAGAATGTCAGGCAATGTAGTCTGAACTCTTTAATACCTAAACTTTTTTAGGCTTCTGACAATAGCTGCTTTCTCTGAATCTTCATGGCTTCCTGCTCATTGGGCACATTGCTGTTTTTAGGGATTTTTAGCCATTGAAGTACATAGGTCGTATTGATCATGTGCTTGTGGTTTCTTAGTTTTTCTTCATTTTGGAGCAACATGTTACTTTTATTGATGTTTCAACACTTGCAGTGAAGTGTTTTATATGATGAATAAACAAATCTCCTTTCCCTCAGTATATTCCTATTTATATTTTCTGTTCCTCCAATAAGTTAAGAACACTCAAAGGTCAAATATAGTCCATAAAATCTCATGGTACTTAGTTAGAGAGTTTTAAATTTGATATATAGGGTACTTTGGCCCCATCACAGTGCGCTTTATCTACTTCTTGGAAAATAAAAGCCAACATGAGCAAAAAGGAAAAAGATTTTTCATTTTTTAACAGAAAACAGCTGCAACCACATCAAGGCATTTTTGTCGACTCTATTGGCTTTGTTGAAAATTAAAGCCATAACTTAATAATATTCAAGGAAGATAATTCTGTGAAATGAAATCTGTTAGATGCTTAATAATAAACAATTAAAAAAACAAAATGGGATGCTTAGAAAACTCTTTCTGAATGTTAAATAACCTAATGACTTGCAGAAACCCTGCACCTTCTGCAGAGGCCAGAAAATGAAAATCTTATTCATTGTAATAGATCATAAATACCATTTCATGAATTTGTGTCTTTATGTTTTTGCAGATATGTACAGTGTGTGCAAACAAGAACTGTTTATTTTTATAACTTAAGGAGAAGTGAAAGTACCTGGAATCAAGTGCTCTAAAAACCAAGGCTAACAATTAATTGAGGAATATTTTAGAAATGAGAGAAAGAATTACACAGCGACTCATCTATAGTACAACGCTTARTTTTTATATACAGTTGCAGCAGCTTAGATGAGCTCAGCATTGAACTGGTCTGAAATTCTTCTGAGTTGAATTATTCTAAAATATCTGTTGATATTCTTCGAGTAGATCGGTTTTAAATTCAAACTGATACAAATCAGAGACTTTACCATAGTTTAGTTTTTAAATCAATTTTTTTCACATTATGACTTTTTTTTTTGATTCTTAAACTTTTTTCTTATTTTCCTAAAGAACAGTGGATTCTTACTGTTTAGTGAGTATCAGGTTATGTTGATTTTCAGATAAAGATGCCCACTACATTAATTCAATGCCTCTTTTCCCTAGCCAAGAAAATATACTCTATGCAGATTTAATTACATAGTTTAATGTACGTCTATTTAGACTCTTAGTTCCTACCTTTTGTACTATTGAAGATAACAAGCAAAATTTCTTACTTTGTAGATTCTTACTAGAAATTTGTGCCCTTTGTGCTTTTAGATGGAAACCAGAATTTAATTCAGTAGCAAGACAGTAGCATTTTAAAAGCATTGAAACTTAACTAACGTTTTTTTTTATTATTATTATGTAGGATATACACAAGTCAAATACACCATAGTATCAAAACCAAGATACAAATTTTAGGGCAAGAGATGCCAGAACACTACGAACACTGGTTGTAGTTAGAGAAAGGAGAATGGAGTAATATTTTAGAGTTTCATTATGATTTTTAAAATGTTTTCAGCAAAAAATTAGTCCTGTTTCAAACTGACTCATTTCCTGATTCCTGATTGTGGTTAGTATACCTGGTGGCTTCAAGAATTTCCAAGATTTTAGAATACTGGGTCTCTTCTTTCTTTTGTAAGAAAGTAAATTCAAATGCATAAAATATCTGTCAGCACTTGCAAAAGACACTGTAGCTGTCAAAATTTGATTTATCAATTCATTTAACTTCAGAGTCAGTGGCTTGCATAGGAATACTTCCCAGCCACTAATTTAAACCTCTTCACAAATTTGACAGCAAAAAAATGTATCATTTGAATATAATTTTTTAATTGAATATAATTTTATAATTTAAAATAGAATTTAAAAGTAACTTCTATTACCCTTTAATTTCTTTTTTCTTTAGATATCATATGTAATATAGTCATGATTTCCTTTGCTATTAGTTTGTCAACCATTTAGTTTGCTGTGTAAAACCTGTTATTCGTAAATAAATCAGTAACTAATATACTTGGGTTTACACTGTAACTGTAAATCAAAACACGTAGCTTTCCTGTAGAAAACATTGGACTAAATCCAACATAAATCTTAAGTTGTATTAGCATCTAAAATTAAAAAAAAAGCCACCATGCTAATGCAAATACAGATTTTAAGGAATTTATATTTGCTATTTTAACTGTTTACATTTGAATGTAGTCTCCTCAGTACTGTTCAGGATCTCTCTATATATACTGTTTAGGATTTATAACTTTATAACTAAAGGTTGTAAATACCATACTTGTTTTAGCTAATGAAGATGGATCATTAAAAGTAATGATTTTCCTTAGATGCATTGTGTAGGCAATTGTGAGAAAAATCTTTAATTACAGATTTTTCTTTTATTAATAGATAATTGTCTGCTATGAATCTTGAACTTCAGATCTGTGTGACATTTTCAAATTATGTTTCCTAAAGTTAGCTCCTTGAAATTCTGGTGAAGATATACAGTTATAGATTTTGGTGTCCGTGTGTGAAAATTTCAGCTATAATATGCAGGCACTTATGAAATGCTATACAACTTGTAGATCAAAAGTTAGTGAAATGAAGTTAAAACTGAAAATAAGCCTCAGAAAATGAAAGATTAAAAAGTATGACTGGAATGTTGTAACAATTCAAAAATTAAGCTTTTTGGACCTTTAAAAATTATAAAATTGAATCCAGATACTTTTAAGAAGAAATTCATACTTGCAGCCACCAAAACCCATTCATTACACCCTAGTGAACCAAAACATTCATTATATCCCAGGGCAACACCATGCAATAACTCTAAAGTTGTGAGTAATGTAGTTTAGTGTCTATGTTATCAGATAAGAAAATTATTATTAAAGATATTTTAGCTTTCTGTTTTTTTCTACTTCTGTCATCAGTGGCAATTAATTGCTTTCCCTTTCTGGAGTCTAGAGCATGTGGCATAGATGATGGAGTGCAGTCGTTCATTATTTGCATGTTTAAACTACAAGCACTTGATTGGATACTTTTGAGAAAGAAAAAATAAAACCAAGTATTATACTTCTTTGTAATGACTAAAATATGCATGTTTAAATTAGTTTTGTCTGCAAGGACTTGTAATTATTTTCACATGTACAACCTGCAGGCTATCTGTTAAGAAACAAAAAGAAATAAACTGCTGCAATTAAAGTGTCTCTCCTTCACAGTTTTCACCTTTTTTTTGGTGTTTCTTGCTACTCTAAATAAGAGCAAAATTATGTAAAATTATGTTCCCTTTTGATTTCCCTTTGCTAAGACTTCTGTCTGGTAGGAAAAAAAGAGAAAAATCCTGTAGGTTCTTTTTTCTTCCAATTTATTAATAAATTTAAGTTTATTTTCATTTCTGAATTTTCCTAGTATTTTTAAACATACATTTCCCTAGAGAATTCATGAAATTTTGAAAAATGATTCCTTGAGCCTTAGTGGTTCTGATGGCTCCTGATATTACAAATTTTAATTTTCTCTTCAGTCAGTGATGTTACCAGATGCTCACTAATATCCTCTCTCCTTTTTTTCATGTTCTCATCTGTTTCTTGCCTAGATACTTTTGTCCCTTCTGCTTTCTATCTATTAGCAGCAGCTACCAGACCTTTTTCCCACTCACAAGTAGTGAAATAAAATAGAGAAGGAAAAKGTAACAGGAGGAAGGCTGGCAGATGGAGGAAAAGAGTGTAAGCAGAAGATTTTTTGTGTGGCAATACAGAATTCCCCAAACCCACCCAAAATGGACTTAAGCACAATACTACCAGATGGTCAATCATGATTRTAGCACAAGGAGCTCTTAATTTCTGTATCTGTTATTCAGCTTTTTGTCTTAATTTTTAATGCTACCCAATCCATACAAGTTACCATCCTCCCAGGAACAGCTTCACTGAGTTGAAAGCATTTTTTTGATCTRTTCTAGTTATAGTTTCTCCTGTTGCCTTCTGAAATAAGCCTTGCAGAGGAAATATTCTCTTCTCACAATGTTTTTAAAAGCAAACAAGCAAGCACTGAGATCCTAACGGGGCATGCTGAGCACTTAGGAATTTCTTTGTAGAAATGGTTGCCTGGCTCTCATAACGATGTATCCCCATAATGTGAATTAGCGTACAAGTTCTGCATACCAATAATGACTTTAATGATACAAAAGAACTTTGTCTTTCTAGCGTTTCTGAAAACTGTAGGTTTTTTATCATTGGCATGATGCCTCTGGTTTTGCACGCAGGGTGTTAACAGAGCAGTACTCGCTAGCACTGTTCCCAGACGAGTGCGTGGTACTTTGCTCCGTGAAGGTGAGCCCTTGCAATTGGTGGTGCATGTTGAGCTGAGTCCCTAGTGTGGAGGTGCAAGGCAAAGATCGCCTTCTCCAAACAAGTAGAGCGGTGTGTTCGGGAAACTATTAACCAGTCAGGAATAATGAAAATTTGCAAAAATCTTCCAGTGCTGGTATGTCCAAGTTAGAATGTTATTTCAGTAGATTATAATATAAAATATTTTTGAAATGGAGCATTTTACCAGGAAGAGAGCAGTTACTTTAGAATTGATTGTTACAGCTCTACATTTCAGTAAAAATATAACTGAATTAACTTTAAAGCACCAAAATGGATTATTTCAAGCAAATAAAGCATCATAAGAACTGTTCATTGTAATACTTTCAGCAGCAAAATATAACTACAAAACATAAATATGAAAAAGTGTATATAAATATAATCAAAATATAAATTTTTCTCTGTTACATGAGTAGTCCAGGCTTTCTAGCGTTTCTTCATTTATTATGTGCCATTTTATGATTATTCACTATAATTAGAAATAATAATCCTTAATTACTGGCTTTCTCTCCATGCTTATATCTGGTCTCAGTTGCTGTGTAGACAAGGAAAACAATCCTAAAGCTTTGAACTTGCAAGCCCAGAGTCACGGCAGGTCTGTCCATAGCTAACTACAAGTTTGCATTCTTACCACATGCRGTAAGATTTTTTTCTATAGACGCATGTCACCGAGGAATTCAGCAGAGAACAAGAAATCTTAAGGTGCAGAAGGGCCACAAGTGTATGAAAAACTAGCCATACGTAAACAGAAAAGGTCATTAGCAGGCTCCTAAACTCCTGGCTAGGAATTAGTTTTTGGATCATTAACAGTAAAAAGCCTTGGAAAGGAATGGGACTCAATGTCCTATTAAAAATTAGCCAAAACARTTAAAAGGTTTTCCAATTTCTAATGGGAACCAGACCTAATAGCTCATTTTCCCTTGTCTAGAGGGCTGTTTCTGCATTTTCTATTACATTAATTTTATGTCCTGTGGCTTTTAAAGATGTATCTTTAAGGTTTTTTGCTTGATAGAAGTTGTAAATTATTTACAGTGAGGACAATGAAAGCTTGGGAGAATAGAATCTAGTGTCATCTTAAACCTTTACTATCTATTCCAAGTTTTCATATTCAACTATTAAAATTAACTTTTAGAAGACTTTTTTCTGGTAATTGTGTACAAATGTGTACTTTGGAAACTCCTAATACAATTTCTGCATTATGGGACCCCAGGTATTATAACACTTGTTTGGTTGCAAATTCACAACTAATTTTGGTGTAAGCTGTTTCTSCTTTATTTTGCTTAGGTGTTAGGTGTTTCCCTGAACTCAGTTTCCTTATTTCAGCAACAGCCTTTCTGCTTTCTTTTCATGCATAAATTTGTATATAAATTTATTGCTGCTGGTTACCGATTGATGACTCATGGCCATTTAAGAGATATCTTTTCTTCTGTATGTTTTTCCTTAACTCTAAAATGACTTTGGCACAGGATAATTGCAAACAATAAGCCTTTATTATTTTAAAACATAATTTTCTTTTAGAGATATATTAAATACTTTCTCTGTATTTCGTTGCAAGCACATCTTACAAAATGATCCAAAGGAAGGAAGAGACAAAGACGGTACAAAAATAAATAATATTTTATAATATTTTACTTGATCTGCTTTGCCTGCAGGCCTGCCACTCTGGAAGAATACAAGTCCACAAGTTGCCAAACTCTTTCAAACTCCATAGCTGTTATAGCCATTCCTTTCTCTGTTGGCCTTAGGCCCTGAATCTCCCCACTCGGCCTTCTGGTAATAATCAGAATAATTAGCTTCTGCATCTATGAGTTGATTGTCCATACAGGCCCTMTGCCTTTCCTCGTAAAAGGAAAAAGGGAAAAACGAAGCTTGGAGGAGGAAAAGATTGCAGTTTAGGGGGTGAGAGTGGGAAACAAAGGAAAAAGAGAAAGGCAGGATGAGGAGATCTTCCTCGCTGCATTTTTTTTTTCACTCATTCATTCACACCAGATGCTGAATTCCTTTCTGTAATCAGTGAATTGTCCTGTCATTAACATAAAATTAACTCCATATGGTCTTGGCTAAGAGCTTTAAGATATGTAAGCATGGAACCAGACTCAAAAACATGTGGGACTCCATGTGGTTTTCCAGATGTGAACCTTCTTTGGTATAAATATAGCTATGGTCACATAGGATAATATTCTGCTGGGTGGATATAGTTACCCCAGATGTGACCAGGCTCTCAGAAGCAGTGTTACTGTACTGCTGTGGTGCTCTGCCTGGGTGAATGCATCTTGCTTCTTATAGTGAGAGACTTCTAATAGCCAGTACTTGCAAATGGATGTTGTCCTGCAAGTTAAAACACTGCTACCGCAAGAAATGTAAGAGATTCAGCATGGGCTAGTAGATTAGATTTAGAGTAAAAGTTTGGAAAGATCCAAGTTTCATTTTTCTCACATGTTTTGCTGCTAGTCATTTTTCTCTCTCTGACTTTCAGTATAGTTACCTGATTTTTTTTGTTAATCTAAATGAAGCTGTCTACACACAATAACAGTCTGTTAAGGACTTATGTTTATTTAAAAGCAATAAACATCTCAAWGTTTTTAATGCAATTATCTTCTGCTGTACTCACTGAAAGTGAACTCAGAGTGTCTTTGGGAATGATACTAGTCRATTTTGTGGGCAAATGTATTATGAATATCTAAAATATGTCTGGTATTTTTGTCATTAACAGTTTAAATGGTTTAAATTTAAATTGTTAGGTGGGTACCAAGAAACATTAAGAATTGTGAGGCTAATTTTCCATTGCAAACTCTCTCCAAAGAAAATGTCCTTGCCTGTTCTTCACTATTACCAGCTAATGTCAGTCATTATCTTTAACATCAGCTTTTAAGAAAAACAAAGTAAACCTCCATGATAAAAATGATCAGYATTTGCTATTGTCTGAACAAGAAGCTGACTGAGTAGATGTATCCGTGAGCTGTCCAAGCAATGAGCACTCTCAAAATGGGTAAGACTGTAATACAGAGGAAGGGGCTTGCTTCTGTCCGGTGCCATCGGACATACTTTGCATGTTTGGTCCTGTAGGTGAGTAACTGATGTGCTTTTCGTCACGTCACTGAGAGAAGCTATGTTGCATTTTTGCCAGGAGCAGCTAGGAATCAAGATGTGACAGCCTTTGTGGGCTACTGAGGTCCAAAACCATTCCTGACCCCAACGGTATYGCCCTCATGGCTTAAAGTCTTTTAGCCATTTACAATTTTGGTTTCAGTAACTAAAATCTTAAAGTGCATATGTGTGTGTATACACAACTCGTCCACATGTATGAGAAAATATGTGCTTTGATAATTAAAACACTGTGATACCTTGCAGAATACTTTAAGTGAAATGAAAGGCTTCTCAGTACCTCGTGGACATCAGGCTTTTTTCTGAACTGTCAGTGTGTAACCTATCTAGAACCCAGTGGAGATGTTATGTAAGTGGTAGAATTATGTACATGCATTTTTAAAYTTAGTTTGAATTCAAAAACACTGATAATAGTTTAAGAGCTCTGCCATTGCTTTTCTATCTCTCAAACTGTTCTATGGTGCTACTTTCCATTATTTCCAATTAATTATATTTTGACMGAAATAAATTCTTAGCCCTATCTTTTTCAGACAGAAGAACAAATCAGCCTCTCTGAAGAGCAGCTGAAGACCCTTCTGGAAGAATGTATGCTGTCTCCGAGAACAAAGAGCAACGTTACCATGCCAAAATCTCAGGAATCTCTTTCTTGTGGATTAAGTCCGCCTTGTTACACAAGTCAAGACTCCACTTTTCACTCTCCATCTACTCTTTCCAAAATGTTAGTTGAAGACCATATTGTAGGGATGTTAACAGCTCAGGAAAAGGCTGGACTTGAAAACAAAAGCTTATGTGCTAATGCAGAGAGTGAAATCCCTGGCTACTACCTCAGCAAAGCATTGGTTGATAGTCATTTATCAAAGGATTCACTGGCCCAAACAGAGGAACCTGATGACCTAGAAGGTTTACAGAAGATGGGAGATAAAAGTATTACTGAAGGTTACTTCATGTCAAGAGCACTCAGCACAAAAAAGTTGAAAAAACCTTCTTTTCTGGGTGACCCATTATATTGCATCAGCGTGAACGAGGAGGCATCCAGGGAGGCTGACATTCTCAGCATACCACTGCAAGCGAAAGGAGGTGAGACTCTTAACAACACGTCGGAATAAGCTTTTGATTATGATGGAAAAGCCAAACAGGTTCTCAGCTAAGGTATGCACTGATACATGCTGATTGTTATTGCAAGGCAAGGAGGTACTTTTATAAAACATAAAATTATGCCAAAAACAATACACACAAAATAACAGAATGTTTGTCACAGTCCTTGCCCTGACRTAATTGACTGTGAGACTGGAACCATTATGAAATAAAATATTGATGRTGATTAATTCTGTGAGCTGGAAAACACTGTTGACAGCACATATAGATTATCTTTTTGTTAATTGAAAATCATGTTTGCTCTTTTGTGGAGAACAATTAGTCTCCCAATAGTTGGTATGACAATTCATACAGAAATGCAGCAGTGTTTCTTGAATGTTTTCAGAGGTGKACTCTGTAGTAGAGAAATAAACAGAACATAGCTGTATTACAAAATAGTGAATTGATTTCAGGGAATTCAAACTTGCASATAGAAGATACCAAAATGAGTAAGTATTGCATGATTTCTGTAAATTACTTTTCATTCAGTAAAGGAAGAATAGACTTGAACCAGTGAAAAATTAAATTCAACTTACCTAGTGCTGTAGTAATATTTTGGATATTTTTGGATATCTTTTGCTTAAATGTAATTATATAGTGATTTTGTTATGTAAATCTCCATTACATTTTTAGTCTAAGACACCTCTTTCTGGAAAACAAACTCTTCAAATAATCCAGATTTTAACAAGTGCATCTGCATCTTTAATTTCTTTCATAAAAATGTTGACAGTATAAAAATATTTATGATTAGAGTGCTGTAGTTTAACTATATTAGGAATTTGTAATTTTTTTTGGTTTGTCAAGACAAATCTTCTGTTGTACAGGAAGCCTCTTCCAAATTTGGAGAAACATTTCTGCAGGGTCATTGAT
Organism: Rhea americana; assembly: GCF_003343005.1. NCBI lineage: Eukaryota > Metazoa > Chordata > Aves > Rheiformes > Rheidae > Rhea > Rhea americana. The sequence goes on along the minus strand of NW_028187023.1, from coordinate 888,285 downwards.
ATTTTAGAAGAGTATCCTWGTGCCTCTTTACTACATTAGAATTTCAGAGTTATGATCAGTACTGTTTCTTGGATTGATCRTACTTAACTCTTCTGCAGAGAAGGGAATAATAATGCCTTTTTTTAAAAGTGATTCCCCTTCTCGAAARGCAAGAAGGCATGTTGTTGATGTGTCTACACTGACAGACAAACTTGGTCCCCAGACTTACCTGCTATGCATATTATTTGTCCAAAATGAGACTTAGGCCATAGTTACAGTGCAAATCTGTGGAAAGGCAGTTTGGGATTTTTCTAGTTTTCAGCTAGGTTCACATGAGAGTCCTGWCTTCGCATAAGTGCTCGTGCCCCAAGTGGTCTGCACCAGATGAGAGGCAGGTGGTGGTGGTGGTGCTGCTGGGGAACACCGTGGAGAGCCATGTCTGCCGGGGACAATGTCAGCTAATGCAGGGTTAAAACGCCCGTGTATTAAACTCTGTCTTGCTTCTTGAGCACTACGGTGAGGAAAACTCAAATTCAACATGTGGCTTTAGTGTGAATTCAAGTCCTGTTTCATGTAGTTTGAATAGAGGTAATACTGTGAGAGCCAAGTGTGACCTTCTGCCAGATTCATTAGTGTATTTTAAAGTGGAGGTTATTAGTTCAAGCAAAATAYGCACTGTAGCCACTGTGGTGTGACCTGGGCAGGTAACTTTGGACCTGTAGACATAGTCAGGATGTGGTGACTTCGTTGCACAAGAGAGAAAAGGAAATTGCAACAAACCACACTGCTGTTAAGCAGTTTTCCATCCATCCATCCATTTCCATGCATCTAGTGCTGTTTGTCAAATAATTTAAAGATGTTTGAGTTGTAATCATGCGATGTGTCAGAGCAATACAATGTGTCCAACCTTACCGATTCTGTGATTCTGTGGTGGTCTGATTATTTATTTCAGTAGCAGTTGAGGAGTGTTCAACCGTGTAGACCTCAAATCCATACAGTTAATTGTACATCTTGATTTAGCAKTCATTTAGCTACCCAATATTTTTGAAGAAAAGAACTAAGCAGAAATAAGTAATTCCTGTTTCTCTGAAAGAAATGGTAATTTGCACTAGGGCTGTACATCTGTAATAYATGATATTAAATGGGTGATGTTTACAGAAGCCAGACTTATCCAAATACATATGTCAAAAAGTTTTAATTTCTCAGTTTTATGAGCCAGTTGGTAATTGTTTCCAGCTTTTTTTTTGCTCTATTAAGTTTTAAGTGGATGATTATTACAAACTGTTGTTGCTTTTCCCTCTATTACTTGCAAATACTAATATCATTCCAGCAGTGCAGTATACGATTCCTTTCTTTTTTACGGTTGATCTGAAAATGGAAGTTTGAGGTGAGAGTGATTATATGCTTCTTTATGCAGCTGTTTTGCTAAAACTGCAATTAAGTCCGCGTCAATGGTATTACACCGATACATTATCATTTCACACGCTCTGAAGGCAGTGAATCGTCATTTTGGCAAATTTTCCATGAAGTAATTTATCCTTCAGAATAATTTATTATTATTCTATATTGGTGCGGTTGGATTACAAAATAAAACGCAGTCTGCTCTGTGATCCCACGAGGAGTGTAAAACCGCACCGCACCGCGCACCGCGCGCTCCGGTCCTCTAGCTGAGGAGCGTCGCGCGTCTGGGAAGGCCGGCGAGGCGCGTGCCGCCGCCGCCGTCGGACGGCGCCGCCGGGCCGCTCGTCCCCCTGCTGCTTCCCCTCGCGAGGAAACGTCGCTATCAGGAGGCCGGTCGGATCCGCAGGCCCTTGTGGAGGCTTCGCGTGGCTGAAGCGAGAGATCGGAAGTTCGTCGCGACGCCGTTGGAGCGGGAATGTGGGAACGTGAAACCTTACAGTGACGGAGAGTCGCAGGGGGACGGCTGCTTGCGCTTGAGGTGACCGTAAAAATTCACAGCAGGTTTTTGTCTGTCTACCCTTTGACTGTATCACTTCCCTTGGCTGTTCTGCATATTTACTGAATTAGTGTTTAGTTTTTCATTTACGCACCATAATGTGAGAATAAGAAGACATTAGTAAGAAACAAGATGCTCTGAAAATTTTGGGGAGAAAGATGTTCCAGCAAAGACAACTTGACAGATTTTCCCATTGACAAGCTCTCAGTTGACACAAGCTACAAGACAAATTCTTTCTCAGATGCTATGGCAGCTATTCAACAATCAAAAAGAAGAGATGTATGGATACAACGTGAACTGTACAATGGCTGGATCGTGGCTTTGCATGTACTTGAGCTACTCTGAATTTTAAAACTAATGGGCCAGATTTTAATCTCATTTACAGAGTTGCCATCCGAGTAGATTTACACTCCGGAGGAAGTGGTAATCATGTGGATATAATAGAGATCAAATCTAACCGATACTTGTTTTTGTTTAAAAAATATAGATGGGACATTAATTTTGTCACATTCACGTGATAGTTATTATTTTTATTTATTTTTTCTAATATTTTAGAAATTTTTATTGTTTTGTTGTTTGTTTTTTTTGAAACCATTGCTTTGTTTTTAGACATTGTTCTTTTGCAGCAGCAACAAGAAAAGGGAGCGAATACGGGGCGTTCTGCGTCGTCCCACTGCCCTGTGTGAAGGGATTATTGTAAGCAGATCTCACAGAGCTTTGTAAATCAACTCAACTAAATGTAATTCTTACGTTCCTTCAAAACTATAAGCCTGTGTCATAATTTCTTTCCTACACCATAAATATAATCAAAGCACTACAGACAAATTTTTTCTGTAGTATTTGCTGCCCCTGCGTGATAATCATGCAGGGCTGTTCATTGACTGTAGTGTTTCCACAGTCCAGGATGTAGTTTTAGGGACTCTTTAAAAATAGTGTTAAAGAGCTAGGATGGTTGTTGCAGGAAACCTCTTCTGTTTCAAATTTACAGTTAGAATATTTACAGTATAAAGAGAAATAATAATTAATTTTTCCTTTTTTATTTTGTTGTCCTAAATCTTTCACTGTTACAAAAAAGCTTTTCCTAGCATCCTCGAGGAAGAGCCTTGACACTGGCTAGGCCTCAAAACAATCCTGAAATCATAAATACATCTTTTTATTATCACTGGCATTTCTAGCATAAGCATGTAGCTTTGTGTGACTGTTGATCTGGAGTCTAGTCTTAAGAAGTCTGTTATTACCCTTCAAAGCTTGGGAATTGCTGAGTTGTCGGCGCTGCAAATTGCTGCTGCTTAACACTTACAAAACGCTGGTCCAAAGACTCTTAAGATGGATATCTGAAGTCAGGGACTGTGTTGGACGTTACTGACTTAACAATTATCTTTGGTGCTTGGTTTCAATTGCATTATATTGAATTAGCCATTCTTCAGAAGGATCTTATTTCTTGCCTGACATATCAGTTCAGATGACCTACCAATTCAAGTACTTTTTAAAAGTTTTAAGTAAAACTAGAGGAAATAAAATTATTTAGAAAAACACGTTTTTTGATATAAGGTACATAGTAATGGAGACAAAAGATAGTGACAAGGCTATCTGCTGAAACATTCCCAGTACCCAGGGAAAAAGAAAGCGGAGCCAAGGGMATTCATGGGTGTTTTGTTTGTTTGTTTTTCCAGTGTCTTCCTGTTGTGACCTACAATAACCCCTTCTTAGGGCTCGCTCTGGGTCGGGCTGGAGTCCCAGCTGTTCTCCTTGGGTAGTGGTGCCCCAGTGATGAGTAGGATGTTAAAGGAATTTTCATGTGCAGCCTAAACTCAGAATTTGGAAACAGGTTTTCCAGAATAAAGATCTTTCTTTGTTCAGCATAAGTGCTATTTTGTAATAGTTTCTGACAACTGGTTTCTTTACAAGCTTTTCTAGCTCTAGTCATCCCAAAATATAGCAGAGCAAATGAGACTGTTTTTAAAGTTGTCCCCCAGCCTCCTGGGCCTTGAGATCTGTTTTATATCACAGGAAGACAAAGATYTTGTGTGTGTATAGTTTTATACTGTCTTGGGCTCCTTGTCTTATTTCCCAGTATGATTTTACAGCACAGAGTGAATAATTTTGTACTAAAAATGTAGTATATGTGAAAGCAAGATATTCATGAACGTAAGGCTTTGGTGTATCTGTTTTCTGAACGGGATAGGACCAAACCATTCTGCCATCATCACTGAGGCTCTTTAGTAACATAAATGTCCTGCTMGTGTGTGTTGGGGCCAGTGCTCAGCTGTTCATGGTGATTTACTGTAGTGGGCRTGTTTCAATTCTGCGCGATTGGCCTTTTTAACTAACAAAGCTCGTAGTGTTTTCCTCTGAAATAAGGGTGATTACCTGAATCATTTTCATKGTCTGCTGCTAAATTGCTTAGTATTTTATGGTAAATAGACTTAACAGAGAGCTATGTATATATACATACACCCACACATAATATATACATATRYATATCTCATATRTCTAYATGTGTATTTGAGTATGATGATTTAAAGATCTATATAGTATTGAGTTAAGTATACTATAATGGCACAAAAAGTTCCGTGCAGATTTACAGTAATGATGCAGATTTATAGCAATTGAGACTCTTTGCCATTTTCAAAGATTTTCTTTTTTAAAAAAAAAAATGTTGACTGTAGATAGCAATGATAAAAGAAGTGAAGTTRTGGTTAATACAATATTTTCTTCTAGAAGTTGTTGTAACAAGGGATGAAAAAAGGCTTTATGATTAAAGAAAGAGGAAAAAGACACACAAAAATCCACAGTCAGAATTCTATTTTCAAGGCCAGACTATGGTTGTTACCTGATTTGTGGGGCTCTAAAGCATGCGTTCCCTCTCATTGCCTGAGCAGGGCTCCTGTGGAGTCTCCACACTCTCTGAGCACAGATTAAAAACAGGCTATGCCAAAATTATCTATTGCAGAGATCAGAGAGGAAATAGTTGCTTTCTTACAAGCATCACTGAAACAGGTCGTCAGAGGAGCAAGGACTGATCGAGAAGTACGACAGAGAATGTCAGTAATTCGTGAGCTAGGAAGGGCGCAGTTGYCTCCTAATCAGGGAGGAAGAGGGGAGAGGCTGTTGTTTGCAGCTGAATTTCTGTCATCTCAGTAATGATCAGAATTTTTATGTTTTATTAAAAAAAAAAGTCTTTCCCAGATAAAATTTCAGGAAATAATATGAGAATGTGCTTATTCTCATTCTTTCCCTTCTTTGAATGGCTTTCTAACCACAACTTTAAATAAAATCTGTCTTTTGCTTTTTAGGTRCAAAATCTGTTAAATTGTTTACATTTCCTGCTGCGATTACCAAGAAGAGCGCCACCTCGGAGAATCTTACAGTTTAAAGAGTAGATGCAGAAAACAGTATAGTTTGGCAGATACTCAGGAAGTTGTTAAATTAAGAAGGTTTTTAAAATCTAGCAAAAATAGTAACTGTGAATTTTTATATCCTCAACAGATTTATTTGTTGAGAAGTAATTGCTCTTTTATTTGAAGCTAGATTTAAAGGTCAGAAAAAGTGCTTCCTTTTTAAATAGGATGGGAGCACTTGAATACGACAAAAGCCATAACCTACAGTTATCCAATTATACGTTTCATTGAGAGATTGGCTGGAATCCAGGTGCACTAGTTGGAATAAAAGGCTCCCTGTCATTATTTAAGTCTATGTGAAATAGTTTACTGCTTGCAGTTGAATCTGCAGAGCCTTATCTATTATGCTGAATTTATTTTTTAAGCACACTGGAATGTTCTCAGGAATATCTACTAATATCTAAAGTGACAAAGTACTTGAACGTAATTTTGATTTACAGGCAGGTACTCTGGATTTAGAACTTGTTTCCCCTCACTTTTTTTTTTTTTAATTTCATCTTGTTATTGAAATAMTCTTCTATGGCATTCTGTACCATTCTTTTCTCTGTTGTGAGCTTTGTGTATTTGGTATGCATAGTTTCGGTGAGAAAGGTATTGCCAGAGGCATTTTATGCTCATTCTGTGGTAGCACTAAAATGCCCTCTCCAAATGCGTTTTGTGAGTGAAGCCATCAAGGGAGATTTTGACGCAGTAYCTGGGTAGCACTCAGTTTAGCTCTTGTGTATGTTGCCTAGACTAGCAATTCTTCAGTCCAGTTGAAAATTAAAGACTACTTGTGGCTAGAACTCCTGGGATGTGTATAAATCTGAAAATGCAAGTCTCTCTGTGGTACTTGTCTAATTTTCTGAATTTCCTATAGAATATTTCATCTTTAAAGCTTCTGCTTGCCAAACACTTTTCTCTCTTGAATTCTCTTCTTGTCTCCATAACTTTACTTAAACATTCATTTGACTTTGTGCACCTGTTTTCTCTCTCTTGGAGAAGATCTGAAATAAAGACTAGAAATGACCTTGCAGCTATGTTAAGYGTGTTCTCTTGCACAATCTGAGCAATCCTTTCTAAGTTGAATTTATGTTGAAAATCAGCTAATTACCAGTTTAAAAACTTTGTTATAAAATCCTAGTGATATCAATAGTCATGTGCATTGTTRTCATTAAAATGTTTATCTTGCTAAGGCTATTTCAGTCTTTATTTCAGTAGGTTACCTGTCTCTATAGGTCAAACTACACATGCTGAACGTAGGTTTAATGCAATAAAGCTGTGGTAAGCAAGCATTGCACTTCTGATTCTCTCTCTGCAATACCATTAAACTCAAAGGCTTAATTATCCAAAAAAGTTGGCCTGGAACCCACTGACACTGGACGCAGCATGTGTTAGTTGGTGCACTGAAGTGTCCCACTGATGAGACTCCAGGGTGCTGGGAGCGGGGTACTTCCCCCACRCTTCACTTGTGGAGTTAGTTGCTGTTGTAGAGTGCAGCCACTTTGCGTGTTCTTCCTGCTCAGTTTTTGTTTGTTGTTTTTTCACTTGGGTAAGTATGGGCCTTCCTTTCCTCGTCTGCAGCCCCTTCTTGTGTCCCACTGTAATTGCAGTCTCCAAGGAACGGCACATGAGTTAACCTGTGGGTTAACACAAGACAGATGGCTTGCCTTTATTATTCTGAGCCACGTATCATCTCCAGTTCAGATGCTGCACTGATATATGCTATGTAAATGGATATAATAAATCAGTGTGAAAGTTTGGCTTGGGCTCAAACAGGATCGTTGGAATGGGCTGCCAGGGGTATCTTCCCTCACATCAGTGGCAATTAGGAACTGCATATATTGCTGCCAAATCATGGGTAACATTATCCCTTCTCTTGGGCAGATGCTGCTCTTTGATGGATTGCACCTGTGTTACTCTTTTTCATGTATTGAGGCTTTTCTTTTTTCAACTTACAATTTTACGTGTGTGTGCGCGCATATATATATATATATATATATATATATATATATATATAGACAGAGAGAGAGAGAGAGGTGCACACATATATAGATGTACACATAACTGTTATAGAACTGATTGGCTTTCTGAATCTAGACTATTTCATACTTGCTGCTAATATGGTAAAGATATTTCTCCAGGCAGGAACTTTCTCTGTCTTTTAGCGTTGCGTCACTTAGTGCCCCTCGCAGGCAGAGTGTTTGGGACCAGAGCTGCAGAACAAGCTGGTGCAGCAGTGAAGTCAAGCACTGAAAACTGTGACTGATGAGAACAGAAATTCAGCAGCTGCTCATATTCTGGAAGGAACAGGTCAGGAGTTGTGTTTTGTAATTTTTCTCCTTGTTCTCACTGGGATAAAGTAAGGTGTAGAAGACTGTCTTCAAAAGATTAGTGACAGAAAAATAGGAGAAAAGCCCCTCACGGAACAGGACTCTGCCTTCTCTTTGTAGTCACCATCACAGTAAACAAGGTATTTTTGCCCCCGTGATTGAAAGTCCAGGCATAACCAGTCTTTGTTGTGGTTGATCTCTTGAAACCCTGTGTACTCATTGCCTCTCAGCCTTCCCTGCTCTTAAAGCAGCTCTGATTCTCATGGGTTCTGAGAAGTGAGCCTTTAATCAGGGGTTGGACTAGACAGTCTCCAGAGGTCCCTACCAACCTCAGCTATTCTGTGAGTCTGTAATTAAAACRACAAAACAGAGCAAAACAAAAGTCTCCTCTCCCCCATCCTGCTGCAGGAACCCTAAATCCTATTTAGCTGTTCCCCCTCCTCCTCCCCCGTTGTTCCAATCTGCTTTTTCTTTAGTGAGTCAATAGGCTACGCGGGGCTGCCAGCCTGCCCGAGCCAGCTACCCCCTATGGCCCTAACACCCTTTGTTTCCTGTTACCCCTGCCCCGTCTGCTCCACAACGCCTGGGAAAGAGAAGGCTGGCAGCACCCGATGAATTGCTGTTTGTATTTGCAGGGGTTCCCTTTCCTTTACGTTAGTATGGGCCGGTTCTCCCCAGCTTGATTTAAATACAGCGCTTTTCTGTAATCAGAGGAGCAAGGCAGCCTGGTTGTAGTTTGCGTAACTGAAACAGCAAGGCTCTGCAGGTAGGGATCCGACTGAACTGCCGCTTTCTGTTCACGTGTGTCCTAGCAAAATAATCCAGCTAGCACTGCTGCGAGTGTGGAGTTGTGCATTTCTCGTGACCACGCCAGGGGAAGGGAGAACGGCTCTACACTAAGTCGCTAGCCAGGAGCACCATTTTCTGYGATCTCTGAAGCTGAGTTGACCTAACCATGCTCGTGGGCCAGATGTTCAGGAGCTTGGGCTGCTACCAGAGAAATTATCAGGGCTGCATAAYGTATGATTTGTCTTCTCACCTAGCTCATCTAAGGAGCTGGAGTTCCTTCAACACCCTCCCTGTGCTACATCACTGCGAAGCTATAAGAAGCTTTAATATATAGAGAGAGTATACATATAAATATATATGCATAATACATCTATCTACATGATTTTGAACATGGAGATGCAGTTGTAACATACTGTAGAGCTCCGAATACTCACTGCAGAAAAGGAAAAATTAAAATTTTGTCATTTCAGTTCCTCAGCAGCTGTGTGAGGGAAAGGATGAAAGAGGAAAACAAAAGCTGTGACTGTGTAAAGCTAAGTTAAATCTATGCCAGTGCAGAATTTGCTATGGGAGAAAGAGATACGAAGATTAAATTTGTATCTCTGCAAAACCCCTTAAGTACACTTCTTGGCAGAAGATATATGGCACTCCTCCGGCAGCACCTGGCTTTGCTGAAGAGGCCACAAACAAATGCCATCAGTAAAGACTAAGAAACTAGTRTTACTGCTCTTATTTTAAGCAGTGTGTTCCAGCAGTTGATTTAGTGCCATATCATCAAATTTTGGTAYGCTAGTGTTCTCATTCTAGAATAGATAGTGATAGGTGAGTATCTTGCATATGAATGGAAAAGAAATAGGAGACAGGCTTGGCTGGGAATGATTAAAATTCCTGAAGAGCTGCTTTGCGATGTGGCTGTGTCTACACTTACGTGAGTCCTCAGTGATGACTTCAGGATCAAATTGGCTGAGGGGCAGTGCTACCTAACTGCAGAAGTGCTTTCAAATGGATGCGCAGCTATACCCGGGCTGAAAGCTCAGGTAGACCCAGCCTTGTTAGAGTTCCAGGACAATCATCGTTTCCTTGTAGCTATTTTAGAGATGTCTTTTGAAGGCTGATTTAATATGAATAACAGAGCTCTGTATTAGTGTATCAGTGATCCATGGAAATACTACAAAGAATAAATAAAACTAGATCAGAAAGATATAAATGTCTGTGGTGGTTTATTGTTCCTTGTATGTAAGAAGCTTTATTGTACAACTTACTTACACAGCTTTAAAATGGAAAATGGTTAAAAATGTTTACAAAAAAAGCATTCTTAGAAAATTATGCTAGCAAAAACATGGGGAAGAGGGAAGCAAAAAAAAAAAAATCTTCAGTGTGCAAACATTTTATAAAAATAGAAATACTAACTCTACAGGTAGCATTTCATGATAAATTATTTAAATAGCGTATCTACACCATTACATGATTAACTAACAATGGCAACAAGAAAAATAATTTATAAAAATACAAGCAATGGTATACAAGATAACAGAAAAAAATATAACACAACATTAGAAATCGTATTTGGCATTTTTTCAATGCCCTTTCCTTACTGGGAATACACTTTTCTGCAAAGAATTTCTGACTATGTACAGCATTAACTTTAGTACTACAGTAGCTTTAAAGTTTGTTAGACATTTGAACTCTGCTTGATCCTAAAGTTTTTCTCAGTCACACAACAATGAGGTAATATTTGTACGTAAAACTTTCACTGTGTTCATCTCTTTTCCTTTTTGGAGAAAATATTGTAGGTCTAAGGATGCTGCCCCTTCCATTGGGGAAAGTCATCTGTTAATGTACATCAAGCCCTCTCCTCCTTCCCCAAGGAGCTCCTGAAATCCTGTCTAGGCTGTGAAGAATTCCTTCTCTTGTAGCTGCACGTTGTTAGTTACAATGTGTAGCRTGTGTAGCGTGCAGTGGCACAAACAGCAAGACTGAATGGATATTGACTGTGGTCATTATGCCTCTTTCTGCAGCCTCCTGCGGGCAGATGCTCTGTCTTTAACAAGCAGGCACAGTGACGAGCAGTAAAGCACTGCAGACAGTTCACAGCACTAACTGCTAAGAACATAAAAGCTATTCCCTCACCGCTAGTACTGGGGTTGAGGGACAGGAACTGCTACGCTCTGAGAGGACTTGAGTTTTAACCCTGCAGAACAGTTGCCTGCCAGGCTACCAACTGCCTTGCACAAAGGAAGGAGCCAACACCGAGCTCAGACTGAGAAAAACAAACATTCCAATCCCCACCCTGCCACTTTTCCCTGTGCCTCAAATCCTTTATGGGAAAATTACTCTCTGTAACAAAGACATCGCCACTATCTGGTCCAAACAAGATTTTTCAACTAAAACAACCAAACAAAAAACCACTCTAGTTTCAGTATAGAACAGAGTTAATAAATAATCTGTATTTACAATCTTACAGTCATGAAGACTTGTAACAATGATTAGGTGGATAGTCTTGACGCATTTCTTTGTTTTAATCAATAATTCCTCAATCATTATAACATCAAGGATAGGTAAAAATAAATATTTTACAATTTAATTATTTTATCTACAGGCCCCTTCCCCTCCCTAAGAAGGGAGGGGTTTAAAGCATCTATGGCATGTAGAAAAGGAATGTTTTTCATTGCTATTTTTGTGCCTTTTTAACCATAAAATATGAAGCACATGCTGGTTCCCTGAAGGACAGCACAGTGCTAGTTGAGATGGTGGTGCACTCTGGCACCTTTAACTGTTTTTTTCAGACATGGTAAGATAGATCTGCATCCAACCAGGCAAAGAAAGAATCTAATTGTAAATCCCAGTTCTCCCAAAGCTGGTGTGATCCAGTGTGCCAATTTTTATCCTCTTCCCCCCTCCCACCATGGAAATCAGCTTCAGGATGTCTGTTTTGTCTTGTATAATAGAGCAGCTGATCTAGCTCATCACCCCTGCCCCCTAAAAGTCAAGGCCTGCATTTTCATCTGAAAGATGTGAAAATAAGAGGATAATCACTTTTCCAAGTTAAATAGATGTAAACCAAGATAGCACAAACCCCATTAAAAAAATTGCTCCCCCTCTTCCTTAAAGAAAGAAGGGTTACAACTCACCCTCCCACCCAAAAAAACTCYTCGCCCCACACAATGAAAGGTCTTTAGTTTAAGTAGTCCACAGCACATCCAAAGATGTTCTTTTTACAAAAATGCTACTCCATGGGACCTCCAGTTAGAGAGGCAATGACACCGCACTGTGATAAACAGCAAAACAAATGTCTTTCCTACTGAAAGAAGTGYTTGTTCAGTGAAGACAATTCTCGTTTGCAAGAGACATTTGTTTCCTTCCATTCCAGCAGAGGTCAGATACCAAGTATGTTCTCGCTTTCATTCTCTCAAAAGCATTCTCTTGAGGCAGGTCATGTGTTTTGAGTCCACATTTATGCAGAAAGAAGAAAGGAAGGAGTAATACAATGGTCCCAGGATTTGTAAAGGCTAAACGTTTCAGAAGGTGCAATACCAGCATTTTTAAATAGTCTCTGGATCCAATAACCTTGTGATTATGGGTCTGTGGAAAGAAAGAGGAAGTTAGATATCTAAGTATTTCTGTATTATTAACCATGATTATGTCTAGAAATTAATCTCTAAAGACATTTAGTAATAACATTTTGGTAAAGGATACTGAAAGTGCTTATGGTTACTTGCTGTAACCATTTCATAATGAAGTCACAATTTAAGGAAAACTAGGGCACCTGGATCTACTGATATGCACTTATCACCTCTGAACTGCAAGAGTGCAATGCTTGTACARCCTTATGATTTGCTTTGTTGTAAACAAGTTAGTTTATTTGCATAGCAGATATGACTGTCTTGCTAAAGTCAAAATTCTGCATTTTCATCTTAGACTTTGTCATCTGTGTTGATACATTTTTTAAAAAAAAAGAGTAATTAAGTTCCAGAAGAGAAATATCTTAACACAGATTCTTATTCCTTTGAAATAGCAGGATAGAAATAAACTTAATATTTTATACAAGCTAACAGTGCAGAATTTATCAAAAAGGTGTCCTGTTTATGCTGGCAGAACTTGCTTAAAATCAAGCCATGAAAGATTATGAACAAAACTATTCCACAGAATAACATTTAGAAACATTTAGCTCTTTTCTTTTGATCTGTCTCATTCTGTCTTTACAGTGGCTTTCTCAAAGCTTTATTTTTTTATTTATTTTTTTTTTAATGTAGGCTAAGGAATCAGCTAAGCTAAGTCACATCAATAAAATGTCCTCCTTACCTCTGCATTCATATTTAAGATCTGAGAAGAACACCATTTCTTGAGAGAAGACAAATAATCCTAGCCGACCACCAGCATAGGTTTTATCATAGATTGGTCCCGAGTCTGCCATGATTTTCTTCCCTTCATACATTACAACTCTACAAAAAGACATCAGRTTAAGTCATCTTTGACAAGCCTCTGTTGGGCTTTACAGATTTCTAGTTTAAGACAAAYCATTTTTCTTTTTTGAAAACTACTTCAGATAAAAGTAACATGCTCACCTGATGTAGCCAGTCTTTGGTCTATGGCTCAGACGCCATCTGTATGCTGTGAAGTCTTTCCAGCCTATGTGACGAGGGTCATGCCACAAAGTTCTCACCTACAAGAAAATAATTAATCACAGTCCTGAGATAATGTAGGCATTATTTTGGCATGAAAAGGTCTTGATGATTCTTTGTTTGAGGAGTAAATGTAAAGAGTTAGTCAGTAGGCTCTGAAATGGGGTCTTTTGAAACTAGCTATATTTACATTTATTTTTAAATATGTAAATGGAACATATTTCAGTATTCCAGAAAGGCATTTGTTTATGCTAGAGACTCTCTGCAGCATGTACTTCTGTTAATATTTTGCATAATTGAGGATAATTACCAAGTTATATAAAAGTTAATTCTTGTCTTTGCCAAGAAGCCTATCCTATCCTGACCAGCATATGCAGACCTGAGTGTCTAACCTGTTGATAGCATAGCCTGCCGTACAGTGCAGAAAAGTGGTTTATCAAAGCGCCATTCTTACCTGGCCGGGAGTGTTCCCTGTGTGCCACAGAGCATTACGAAGATGTTCTCCTGGACCTGTGGTTGAATTCACAACTTTGATGGAGAGACCCGAGTAGCCTTGAGCTTTGGTTGGTGTGGGGTCCCAGTAAGACTGGGTGATCTGCTTCCACATGACAACATAGAAACGACTGCTAGATTGGTAGCCAAATACGAAGCCAGCATAATCATCATCCCTTTCTGTGTTGATGAAGAATGTGCCACTGAAGTCCACAGCATTGAATTCATCAAAACCTGCATGGGCATTAAAGAAGGAAGTTTGAAACCTTGATTTTTTTGTGACGCTGAAGGACTGACAAACTACTAAGTTACTTCTACCCTGCCCTGGTCAATGGTGCAGTGCCTGTAAGAGTTAAGATTACCCACTTACCCACTGCAAGTCCAGGATCACAGTTGACTGTCTGAACCAGTTCTTTACCCTGGTGACGAACAACCCAGTTGGGATCGTTTTGGGATGTTCCCTTGGGATCCAGGGGAATCATCTGAAATCGTCGGAAGTCAGTCTCACTAATGTCCACATTTTCAGGGCAGATGTCATCAATGTCTGGCACACTGTCTTGGTCAAAGTCATCTTTGCAAGCATCTCCACGTCCATCACCTGCAGAGTGTAAGAAATTTTACCATGACAAATTCCAAGAAGTCAGACATTAATAGTTGTTTGTTACCATAGCTGCTTCCAAATCTTACGTCATGGAGTTGAAGTATTTACTACAAAGCTCTTGACTACCCAGGTAGTTCTGGCAGACACATTACAGCTGCCAGTTCAGCTACTGTACAAGTGTCCTTTCCCTCCATCCTGGTGTTTCATACACTACTAATAAGCTGGGTATGTGGTCATTTTTAAATTATTCCTTGCTTTTATTGAATACTGTAACATCAGTAGAGACAATCTAGCTTTTTGTTACTTGAAGGTTTTGTCCAGCACAGAGCACAGTATCTAACTGTTGGAATAGACTTTTAAAATTAAGTCGCTATGTTACCAGCCATCTTACCATCAGAATCAGCTTGATCTGGGTTGGCAACCAGTCTGCAGTTATCTTTGTCATCAGGGATACCATCATTGTCGTCATCATGGTCACAGGCATCACCTTTTCCATCCTTGTCATGGTCAGCTTGATTAGCATTGGGCACATAGGGGCAGTTATCAAGGTTATTTTGATGACCATCTTCGTCTATGTCCTGGTTGTTGTCACATTCATCWCCTATGCGGTCAGAATCAGCATCTTCCTATGAAAGGGAAAAAATAAAGAACATTTTAAAGACACTTTAAAGAAATAACAGAAATAGGTACCTTAATAGCTAGAATTAATTGGAAGTTCTGCTTGCTTTACTAAGAGCTAAGATGGATATAAGAACRCATGCTTCCTTAAGCTGCCTGTACTCACTGTCTTGAGGCTGCTTTAGTAGTGCCCTGATCTTAATTTGATTCCACAGCAGCAGAATACAGTGTGGTGTCAGCTTCTCTTCCTCTTTTCCTTCTGCCATGTGACTCTAGCATGTTTAACACAGGATACTTCACTTCCCACCTGCTCTTGGGGCTTCCTGGTTCCAAGGACCAGATAAGGACAGAAYTATTCTGTACCTAGTCATTGAGACTTGCATTGAAGCAAAGGTGTTCATTTAACAGCTTCTACCCTAYAGAATTATTTTCTTAATGATAAGAAGCCTATAATGTTCTTCATGCCCTCTGACTTCTCAGTAAGTTAGGACTATTATTGCCTTAGCAGTCTGCAAAGGCTGAATGAACTTCTGCAGGTGCTGATCACATTTTAGTCAGTCATTTGCTTACTCTGTTTCTGAAATAAGGAAAACAATCCAGTTACCTCTGAGGCTACCTTAAGGCAAGTAGCCTTGCCAGTGCTGATGACCAGGAGCTGGCACTGATAGAAGGCATACCACATAATTCCAATAGCTACTGGTTCTGCAGTTTGGAATCTTATCTCCCTGCCTCCACAGCTTGATGAGGAAAGTGTTTGAAAGCCACTAAAGACTTATATTAAGATTCCAAAGTGTTAAGAGAAGCACTGCTTGTAAATAATAGAGAAGTAGAAAGGATCTTCAGCCAYTTGCTACTCTCAGGGCGGGGGAAGTAGTCAGGTGAGTGACAAAGATTAAGTAATTTTATAGTAAGTTTAAATCCTCAAGTATCTCTGGTTATAGGCTAGAAGACAGTACTATACTAGATTCCACTGATTTGCAGCAGCTTTCTAACCCTTTAAACATTCCAGTTATGTCCCTGAAGCTGTTAACCTTACAGCTTTGTACTTGACAGGACACCACAGGCTTTATGCACTTCCATCTTCAAATATTTTTGAAGTTGTGTGAGAGGCTGGATTCCTCTTAGACTTGGAAAAAAGGTTTTGCAATTCTCAGAATGTGCCTTTGCCCTTGAGAATGTGCCTTTGCCCTTGAGAAGTAAAGCAAGCTGTGCTTCACTATACTGGTAGACAAATGATTTTTTGATATGCAGCTGTTTTGGACACAAGGCCAAAGGTTAAAGAAAGGTTATAAACCTTGTGTTTATAAGAAACAAAATGCAAAGCCATATTTAATACTTTGACCTAATCATGTTTAAGTAGTAATTCTTCTCCTAGCATATTTTATAATACATAGTACATCCTGCAAGTCCAGGAAGTATGTTTAAGAGGTATTTGGCTATTGCTTCTTTTCTAGAAAGATTTGAACTGGACTTTAAGGTGGCCAGCCTCTGCAATCCATCTTTAATTCATAGATTTGTATTTCTGTATATCTGCAGCCTGACAAAAGTATGTCCTGGCTACACTATGGGATACTGAAGAGGATAGTCCCTACTCATCTGAATTTCATACAATGCTCCAGGAATTTCAGATCCTTAATATGAGAATCACTGTAGCTGACAAACCTAAGAAGTGTTTAGGAGATTGCATGCAATAGTCTCAGAGACCTTCACTAGAATTCTTTTCTGAAAATACCTAGCAGCAGTTTAAACTATGAGCATATGATATCATCTGATAAAGGCAYCACTTGGCAAGTCAAGGAAAAGGATGTACAAGTCAAGTTTAAGCTGTAGCTTGTTGTTTAAATATGATCTGCAACACAAGATACAGTATTTCTATAATTCAAATCCTCCATCTGTATAATGCAAATCCCCTACCTGGTCAGGATTGTGTTCTAGTGGACAGTTGTCGCACTGATCTCCAACACCATCCAAGTCTGTATCCCTCTGGTCTACATTGTAGACATACTGGCAGTTATCCATTTCATTAAGGACACCTGCAAAATTAAGGAAACATGAATGCAAGCCCGAAGATCTAGATGCCACAAAGAAGGGCTGTTGAAAGCCACTACACACTTAGCGATAGATACTTGAAAGCATGAGGACCCTCTTACAGCCCTAACATATCATTAGCTGCCCCCACACACACCATTTYTGTTCCCACTGCCTGTGAAAATAGGGCTAAAATATAACTGTTCCCAAATGTGTATAGTACAAGGTGACTTTCCATTAGCTGTGTTAYTTTGATAGCCATTACGTCCGGAAAGCACCAGAGGCGAGTTTTTGTGCGTTTGGGTATAAGATTTTGGTGAAAGGTTAACGGTACCATATAAGGCAGCATTTCATCAATCTGATTAGAAAACAGTTTAAAGGTGTGAATAGAGGACACATACCATCTCCATCAATATCCACTGCACAGGCATCTCCTTCTCCATTGTTGTCTGTGTCAGTCTGATCAGGGTTGTGATTGTAGGGGCAGTTATCACAGCGGTCACCAACATCATCCTTGTCATAGTCATACTGCTGTGGGTTGTAGATGAATGGACAGTTGTCCTGAAAGAGGGAGAAAGTAGTAAAGTTTTAAAAAGATTCAAGTTAAACCTTTAATGAGACCCTATTCTACTTAGGCTGCTATACAAAAACAACTGTTTTCCTGCCTTTTAAAACTGAAATGCATTTATCTCAAAACACCCTATTGCTTGCATAAGGGCAAGAATGGCTGAATAAAAATGAAGATTCATTTCCAAAGTTCAGCCAGCTGCCAAAGGTTTTTTGTCTGCATAGCTATGCATATATAAAGGTTTCAAGGATAGCTGTCAGTGCCAGCAATTTCCTACGGTCTTCTGTTAAGATTATAGGTCAGAAGCTAGACTGGCTCTGGGAAGGGGAATGGGAGAGCTCCATTCACAAGGGCTGTTTTCTGTGTTGGCTTACCCGGTCATCAGGAATATTATCGTTATCATCATCGTTGTCACAGGCATCACCAATCCCATCCTTATCGTAGTCTTCCTGCCCAGAGTTCGGCAGATTGGGGCAGTTGTCCTAGAAAGAAGAAAATGCACAGATGTGTTTACTGCTGCCATGAACTACAATAGGGTTCTTAGCAAATAAGGTATAATCATATGCCAATCATACAAGTATTATTTTACTGTAACTCTACTGGTTTTAACTAGTCATACTATTGTGAGGGTAGGTCTAGAAGCCATAGTCTAAATCACTTAAAACCATGATTGTACCCTCTTTTTCTTCCCCTGGAGATGGATATCTGTCAGAGAAGAGTTGATATAGAAACTACATTTATTCTAAATATTTATAATTTTAGGCTTTTTTGAGATTGCAGGAATGTCTAAAGCAACACCAAAATACTCCTACCCATACCTTGAGAGTGGAACTCCTACACAGAGGAATATTTTACTTGTTTTATCTGCACAGAGGGTAATTTAATAGCTCCAAGTAGCGAGTAGATTGCTTTACAGTTCAAGCAGAAAACACTTTATGTTCCACATACAGGCAAGCTGTTAAAACAGTAGACARGAAAACAGCATAAACTTACTTTTTTACAGTGGTAGGTGGCATTGGCAACACAGACAAGGTTCTCATTTGGCCATCCATCCAAGTCAGTATCTTCTCCACAGATTATGCCATTGCCAGCATAGCCTGGTTTACATTCACAGCGATACATAGGGTCACTGAAGTGGCCAAGGTAATTGCATTTGGCATTCTTGTTGCAATCATGTGTTCCATCTGTGCACGGATTACGTGGCTTGCAAACCTAGAAGCCACACAGAGAGTAAATCCACTGGAAGCATCTTTTTAGTCCCTCATTCTTCCCAGAGATACCAATAAGGCATGAAAAATATGTGCTATTCTGATCAGTGATCCTTCAATCAGGAAAAAAAAAAAAAAAAAAAAAAAGAACTCATACATTCCTCTCTCCCCACTCCAACTCCAGCAGCAGTCTTAACCCCAATTTAGTAATAACCAATTGTTATTTCTCTTACTCAAACCTCTTATTTTCAAATGGGACCAAGCATTTAAAGACCTTCAAGTCACATATTGTTGGTTCATAAGTGAATACTTAGGAAATTAGTCTAAAGTTAAATATAACACCTGAAACTTCCTGTAGCTGAGAACAGAAATTAAAACTCATTTTGAACTCCAGCTGAAATTATTTAATGCTCCTGTTCTGAATCATCACAGAGGATAGTGTTTTATCAAATCTAATTGGTCCTGTTCCCCTGTTCCTCAAAATGCTTAGCTGCTTTCTGCTATCTAGAAACTTCATGAGGATTTGTAACCCAGAAAAGCTCAAGTTGACAATACCTGTTTGTTAGTCATGGCATCCTCAACACTGCGGCCAAATGGCTGCGTCCCAGTGAAACGTGGTGGACAAGGCAGACAGTTGTACCCAGGTTCAGTATTCTCACACCTGTGCACTCCATTGAAGACAAAGCAGGCATCAGGAACCTCTTTGCACTGAAATGCAAAAGTATGAGAAAGAACATTAGTGCTTTAAAGCACTAGGATTTTATTTTTCCTTCCTATTTTCTTCTGCTCTCCTTCAAGCATCAGACTATCCTTCTTACCTCATCAATATCTTGGCAATGGACACCATCACCATGGTAGCCAGCAGGACAGGCACCACACTTCCAGGAGCCATCAGGGGAGCTGGTACATGTTGTTCCCGCAAAGCAAGGATTAGACAGACAGCCATCTGAAAGACAAATCAGACAGTGTTAAGGTGAGACACTTAGCAGGCTGCTACAGTACTGTGTTTTGCAATATGTCAATTGAAAATTTTATAACTTGTGTTTTAGGGACTTTTGCCATGGTTTTTAATTAGTGCTTTCAAGATTAACAACATCCTAAGAAGGGATACTCACCAACTGGACAATCCTGTTTGTTGCAGACCTGTGTCCCTTTAGCTTCACCTACGCATGTCTTCCCACCATACTGAGGCTCAGGATTATTGCAGAGACGACTACGTTTTTGAAGTCCTCCACCACATGTGACTGTGCAAGCATCCCATGGAGACCATGGTCCCCAGTTGCCATTAACTGAAGAGAAGTAGAAATTAAGAGACAAATTCAGTTTTAAATTCAGTTGTACTACTGGTTTGTAAGCTCAATGACCAAGGACTATTGCTTTTGTAGTGAGAACAGTTCAGAAATTGTTCAGAAATAAATGACAGGATGGGAGCCCTTATTAACGYACTCCATGCAAGGGCTAGACCACAACTGCAGTAGAAAACTTTGAAGCTAATTTGATGTTTTACCTAGTCAGCCTCTTAGTTCAAAGGGAGAAGATTGCTAGAAACAGATCAGATAGCAACCTCCTGTTCAAGAATTTCACTATTTAAGCTGATAAAAAGAAGTTATCACCTGAACATACTTACTTGGGCATGGATCCTTCTGGCAGGATTTGGTTTCTCTTGCTTCACCCTCACAAGGTTTGCCATTCAGCTGTGGTACCGGAGAGTTGCAGAGACGAATTCTTGTGATCATGCCCGTGCCACAGGTGACAGAACATGATGACCATGGTGACCAGTGGCTCCAGCCACCATCCTGTTTAACTGAAGGAGAGAGAGAGAGAGATTTTGAAGAACAGACTTCAGTTGCACAGTAGTGGTCAGTACTAGAATTGTACCAAAGACTCTGTATGTTGGATAGCTAGAGTATCATCACAAACCGAGTTGTTTTTCACTAAAGAAACCCTACACCTAAACTTGCCCGAAGTTTTGATTTTGGAGTAGTGTCTAAACATGCTTATGCACTGCGTGAACTATGTGGTCTCTTTTACCTGATTAATATTAGTCTGTAGAGCTAGAAGCCAATGCTCCGTTCCTGTGACGGAGCAGATCTTTGCTTTTATGTATCAAGCCAACAAAAGTGCCTTGTGTTTTATTACCAGTGTGAGCAGAATAAGTACTTACACCTCTTATCACACTCCTGAAGGTGGCAAGTTCGAGTTTGTACAGAAGACCCTTCACAGCGATTATTGAGACTGTCACAGGAGCGCCCTCTCTGTTGAATCCCGTTCCCGCAGGTGACGGAACATGACGTCCATTCAGACCAAGGAGACCATCCATCATCAGCRTAGTCGCTAGCTGCAAAGGTGCACAGTTCTGTTATAGCCCGGGAAAGATTGTGGGCATGTGTTTTTCATAGTCTTTTCTCACACTTGCTTCACAAAGTGGAGACAACACTTCTCAAAAARTACACGCATCTTCCTTTTTCTTACAAGATAAATGCCGTGAACTAGAATGTTTCAGTGCCCACATGCATCACCTGTTTCATGCATCTAAAAGCTCAGATAGGAATTGAGTAGTTTCCTCTGTCAACTTCCAGCTTACTTTAAGACACAAATATACCTAATTAGTATACAAGAACTTTTCCTGCATTCTGTTTTAAAAGGAATTGTTTTAAGTTATTTCAAAACAAGAAGTGTTCTTGTAACTTCCTATTCCACTTCACTCTTTCTAGCYTTTCTGAATTCATCATTATTACATCAGGTTCATCAGTCACCAATACTGAGGTCTTTTTTGCAAGGTTTCTTTTTTCTCAGCATGATCAAGATTAATTAGCATGCAATTTGCAGTAGTTATGTTTGCTGGGGAAAAAACAAATCTACCCATAGAAGGAATTAGAATCTGAAAGACTCACAGTATTGATTTAAAAAAAATCTGTGAATTACAGTTCCTTATTATAAAGCTTCTATCTAGAAATCCTCCAGAAAGCCATTTGAACTTGTATATAAATATGCTTGATTCATAGCTACTTTGCAGATAAGGAGAGCTAGACAGTATTATTCTCTGAAATATTTTAACTTGCTGAAATTTGGAGTAGCATATTAGTGAAGATTAGAGCTGTCTCATATACTTAAAAGATATGACCTGCCTACATACTTTGTGTGCTATATTCTTTGCGTTTTGGAACACCTTTTGAATTTTATCTGAATTACTCTGATCCAAGGAATCGCCAAACCATTACTTTCTCTACAGAAATGCAGTATGATCTAAAACCTGTCTGAAGTGTTCTAGTTTTCAGTGGTCATTCTTTAGAGAAGTGACAGTTAGAAGTAAATATAGCAGGTTTGTATGCCATAGGCTATTTAGTGAAGGTTAGTCATTTTAAGTTTCAAATTGCATGCAATTAACCTCAAAGAGGCATCAGGCTAACCTAACTCTACCAGTGGTGTAAGGCTATACTAATCGTGGTGCACTTCAGTGCAGTGTGTGGAGCTAGACCCAGTTGCTGCAGAAGCACAAGGTATTTTTAAGCACTTACGCCAGCATCGAGGGCAGCACTCTCCATCRGGAACAGTAGCATTGGAACAAGGCATTAGAGGGCACGACACTTTCTGGCATATAGTGGCGGAGTTCTACAAAGAATTGTGAGAATCACGATGAACAAGTGGAACACAAATACAATCTGTGGAGCCTGAACTTGGAGGTTAAAAAGATCAATAAAAAAGTTTCTCTAGCACTTAGAAAAGACTGAATAGTGTCTAAAATACAAACAACTCTTGTATTTAGAGCTGACACAATGCAAGGGTAGATAGTTCCAGGTGTTCTTAGTCAAACTTTGTCCCCTCTCTATTTTTGCCATCTCTCCCATATTCCTCAATTATTCTTCTGTTAAGAGCTGAAGTATTTTGGTTTAGTACAAGCTGAACAAAGGTAGCTACCAGATGCTAGAGTCAAAAACTTTTATAAAATATACTAAGTATAATTCCCTCAGACATCAAGGGAACAAACCAAGAATCTGAAGCCAGTTTTCTTGTCTGTTAATATGGATTTATGCTGGTTATATGGTAAAAATAAAGTGATTTCAGTAGACTTGGCTCAAAAGCCATAAGATCTATGACTTATACTTAGAGGTCTTTGATCTTTAAGCCAAGCAAGCAGGGTAAGAACACCACCTCCAAACCAACTAAGAGCTAAGTGCAGCCTGTAGTTTTGTTTCTTGAAGGTAGCAGCTTGGTCAGGAAAATGCTCTCATGATTACCATGTTAATCTCCTCTCTTCTCCAAGGAAGTGACTATATTAAGGTGATTACAGCAAACATTGAATAAGAGGGTTGGGAAAGCAGAGGCTGAAATCACAGTATCGCTTGTTGAATACAAGACAAAAGATGTCAAGACCTATACAAGCAGACTCAGAGCTTAATGAGATACTTTTGATGGCACATTTACAAGCATTCAGCTTTTAGTTGCTGAACAGAGGCGGGCAAGTTAGCCTGCTCATCCAAAACACTTTTTTTCTAAGTTTTACTCAAAATTAAATGGAGCAGGCAATGAGTTTAAAGAAACAGAAACTGTATTTTAGTGTAATTTACAACRTTCCACAGAAGCAGAGTAAAGCATAAATATCTTACAAGGTGATGCTGAGATTCAAATAGTTAAACTGAAATTTGGAAGGGATTACTGTTGTATRTAATCTGTAACAGCTAATGGGACACAGCTAGAAGCATTTGTTATATAAAGAAAAAAGTTGCAAGTTTAAGAGCCTTTACAGAGTACTAGAAAGTCTTTTCCTTTTAAGCCAGGAAGAGGTTCAGTCGGGACAGAAGGTGGAGCCCAGGTATCTCAGGGAGGAAAGCTGATAGCTTCTATAACTTTGTTCTGCTGCTACCTCTTAGTTTACTTTGGATTTATGTAAAGAGCACATGAATTCCCCAAATCATGGAATTAGACATGTGTTAACTGTTGTATCAGAGTGATATTTTGTATAATCTTTCTAAAACACTGCTGTCGTAACACCATGAAAGCTGCATTCATACCAGAGAGTCCTGAAGGATAAGATACAAACAGTATGCTTATTCCTGTGTAGGAGTCACTCTTTCAGACAAAGAATGTAATTAAGGAAATCTCTTAATCTCAGCTCATGAATTTATATACAGAGGATTTATGAATGTGAGGAATCTTACCTGGCAAGTACATTCAGTACAGCTGTCAATAGTCCACTCTTCTTTATTTTTGTGGAAGATTCCATTATGAATGCAYACTCCAGGAGTGATCTGGACTACTTTAGCAATCAGTTCATTTTCCTCAGTCTTAAGGCAGGGAGGGRAGCAGAGAGAAGATATTTAGAACTCAATACAGAAAACAACCTTTTCCACAAAATTAATAGACCAGACAACAGTAAAGTTATAACTGTTCATCCAGGCACACAAAGGCAAGTTTGAATTCACTAAGTGCCAGTTGATGAAAGGTAATGTGAATTTAATCAGCACTCACCACTTTGCGCACTCTATCTTGAAGTGTTGTAACCATGGACCGTAGCCCTTGCAGTTCCACAAACATGTTCGTTAGTTCATCACAGGAAAAGCCACAGACTGCTTGAATGTCCTTTGTTTTGTGGCCRATGTAATTAGTGCGGATAGCTGGGCTGGAACCATTGATGGGGTTGTCCAATGTAATGATCGCACTAGTGGCTAAGAGACAACAATACACATAAGGTAAATGCCAAGGTAAAAAGTCCAAAGTAAATTTTCACTATGTGCCTTATCATTCCAGGTAACACCTGCTAAACAGCTGTTACCAGATTCATTAGGGAGCCTGAAGAAAAATAATCTTATTTCTCATGCAATGTGGATTTGTATGTCAGCATACTTCTGAGTTCTGTCTCGACTTGTCTTGCTAACATACTGAGSAATTTTTAATAGGTCACTGGAGTCAGAAAGAGACTGCAGACTTACAGCTGGAGCAGCCCTTGTTCCTCAGGATGGTTTCCAGAGTTGTTCCAAACACAAACCGCACATTCTGCAGCAGTCCCTGTGGAGGGAGAAAGAATTACAGCTACTTGYAGCAACAGCAAGGGGAAGAAGTGTAACTTGAATGGAAAGTGTTTGTAGACACATAACGTCACAAGATCATTAAGAGTAATTTCACATTAGGTAGACAGCAAGGTGAAACATTTTCCTCAAAGAGGACAAACCCTGCTTCCTAACATTCTCATCCTTGACCACAAGGACCTGGCAACTGTCCAGACAGGAAGGAAAAAAACCACACATGTATTTCAGAAACTTGTGTAATAAGCTGAGTAATGAAGCTACAACTGCCTAATCAGAAGCTTTATGGCCTAGTTATTGCTGTAAGAAGTTCTAACTGCAAGTTTGTGCTTCACTCAAACAGCATTATTAAAATGTAGTGACTTTAGAGATGGTTCATATCAGATGTACAAAAGCTCATTTGTGGTAGCACCCCTTTCACCATATTGGCTATATCTCTGTAGATGTTTGGGCTGGTTGAGTAGCCGATACATCTTCAAGGCAGATGACTGAAAGCAGTAGCCAAAATGGAAGTGAAAGTCTTACCTGAAAGTTGTCGTTGACTCCCCCTTTGGCAATACGGAGCCTGGCACTGTTGGCCAGATCCCTAGTGAAGATATTCTGGATGGGGATGTCAAGTTCAGCATTCTCCATCTTTTCACATCCCACATAGAGCTGAGCCCGGTCCTCCTGCACAAACAGGGTGATATTCTTCCAGTGTCCTGTAGCTAGTAAGGCATCCTCTACTGACACTAATTGTTGCTTTCCATCACCAGAAAGGCTTAGGTCCAAGGTGCCTGCCTTGCCATTGGATACTAGACTGAAGACATGACCAGAGCCATCTTTCCGTTCCACAGCCAGCAGTGTGCCTCTACTCTTCTTGGCTTGTCGGAGAGTGGCCAGAAGGATGAACCCCTTCTCAGCATGGATGGCATCTAGTAAGTCTTGGAACTTGTCATCAGGGACAGGAGGGATGCGACTGGCATCTTCAATACGGTAAGCAGGGCTGGAGGACTCTGGTCCCTTCACCAGGTGCACCCCGGGTGCCCGACGCCCAGCTCCCTTGCGAATAAAGCCGATGAGCTCAAAGAGATCAAACACGCTGTTATCATCTGCCCTTGATTCTGCAGAGAGATCAGAGCAAGCAATCAGAGAGATCAGACCATGAGCAATGGACAAGAAGAGACCAAGTTAAGTATACATTGGCTCAAGTTTCATCTAATGCAAGGAACAGAGTCTCATGTTAGAGCACRGACAGAAGCTGTGATAGTACTGCAGTCCCACCAGGAGTTGCTACATGTGCATTCTTGTAAAGGAGCCAGTGGGCACAGGAGTGCCTGCTGCACACTGGTAGCAGCAGTTTTGGCACCTCAGCAGCCCAGGGTGCTGTATCCTAGTGTGAGGTTATTGCAAAGAGCACTTGCTTAGTCAGACAGAGTAAAAGCAAGGAGGGAAATTTCTCTGTAGCCCCCAATACAGCAACCTATTGCCCTATTCCTTTCCCAGTCAGTTCCTACATTAGACTCCTCTGCCTACCACAGGGAGGTGGATAAGCTATTCCCTGAAGTCCTGGTGTCCCCATGCTTTTTTTCAGAGGTTCCATGAATTCCATGCCAGAAGAAATTTTGCTGTTCATAACCCATAATTAGATAGTACTAAAGCATTTAAAACATTGACACATTTAAAACATTTTTGTTCTCTGAAAGTTTTGGAGCTCTTCAGCACAATTTCATCTGCCTTCCCAGATACCAAGACCTTTTCCTTCTGCACCTCTGTGACCGCTCAGAGTAACAAAACCGCAGATGCAGAGCTCGGAGGCCGCTCTTACCTGCCGCCCGCTTGGCCTCAGAGGCACCAAGCACGAGGAGGACAACGAGAATAGCTGCTGGCCCCATGGCTACGATCTGCCTCCGAACCAACCTAGAGACAACCACGAAGGAAGAAGGTCACCCAGCTGCATCCAGGCGCCCGGCGCTGCCCGAGCACCCCGGGGGCAGGGAGGCTGCGAGGTGCGAAGCAGCAGGGACAGGACAGGTGCCCGCCGCCACCCTGCGGGGCAGCGGCTGCTTCAGCACTTACCTCCGGGGAGAGCGGGCAGGCGCGATCCGCAGGGCACCCAGCGGCTAGTATCCTGCGGCAGCCCGAGCCGTCCCGGCGGGGGAGAGCGGCGCGCAGCCCCGAGGCGGGTCGGCGTGGCGGTTGTGGCGGTTGTGGCAGTTGGTTGGGGTGGCGGTTGGGGCGGCGGCTGTCCGCGCTGTCCCGCCAGCCCTGCCCGCTGCTCTGCGGGCGCCGGGCGCCGCGCGCGCCTTTAAAGGGTCGCTCGCATTCCTCAGAGCGCGGCGGGCCAATCAGCGG